>NW_025942831.1:9830-49424 GCF_000764305.2 Hyalella azteca | reverse complement strand
ATTATTTCTGCCTGTTATGCTTAATATGTCTTCAATTTCAACTATTTTTTTATTATTAGAATTCAATTCATACCTAGAACTTGGTTACTAGGGACTAACGATTTTTTTTTACTTGATTATTTTTTCCTATTTATTCAAGCTTTATCCAATGCACTTACTGAACCTGGCCAAGACCACGTCTCTTGTATCATGATAAATGCCCTCATGCCTTTACCTGTAAGTCTAAAATGTTTTTCTTACGTACTACATATATATTCTATGCTTTAAATCCGGTATTATTTTAAGATCTTGAAATCTTTTAAGATAAGATCTCAAGTTATTTTATGATAAAATCTTAAGATCTTCTAAGATAAAATCTTAAGATTTTTTAAGATAAAATCTTAAGATCTTCTAAGATAAAATCTTAAGATTTTTTAAGATAAAATCTTGAGATCTTTTAAGAAAAATTTTTAAGATTTTCTAAGATAAAATCTAAAGATCTTTTAAGATTTATAAGATATTTTTCAAGATGGCTATTGTTACACGGCCCATCTCATCGGTCATTTCATGATGTGTTATATCCGTTAGTTGCTCCTCTGATGTCGGCTTATCCAAAAAATATGGCTGCTAATATGTTTTTAAAATTTTTTTATTGGTTTTGGCAACATTTTTTTAAACGTCATGTTTTATCATTGACTTGCCGTTCAAATAAAGAATTCAAACGCGTTCCAGTTGTGAAATTTTTGTTTAAATTCAATATGATGTTTTTGCTCGAATTTTCTTTCACAAAAACAACGTTTTGAACCGATGTTCCTTTTCGAACATTGATTGTATCTGTTAGTTGATTATGTGTTATCTTCTTATAGCTCGCATGTTCCACTATTTATGAAGATATTTTTATTGCATTTCAAATAAATAACATCATAAACCCAACATCTGCATTCCAGAAAACACTTGCGGTGAGCCTGGTCAGGTCACGTTGATTACTTTATGTAAAATATCAACAATTGTGTTTGATTATTATAATATAATTTGAAGACTTCTAAACCAAACGTCTTCAAGGATTCGCTTGTGAACTTACATACCATTGAACTGCTCTATAATGAGATCTCGTGTCATCTGAATAGCTGCAGTGAAGGAACAGTATTATTTTAATTATAAAATCATACATGTATATGCGCAAAGATTTTCTTATGTTATGATTTCCTCGTGTTAAGTACAAATAATATCCTAATAACTATTCTTACCCATCTACCTAAACCATTTCCACTGGTACAGAAGATTCCATGGAATGCTACCATTCCTCCACCTCACCAGCTTTGGAATTCATTTCTCATTTTCCTAAAATATTTTTTTGCATTACAGCAAAGCTGTTCGATAAAAATATTACATGGAATGAATATTGGAGGTTGGTAAAAATTTTTTGCTTGGTTATTAAATTTAATCAGCTATAAAATTCACTTTTGAATGAATTCTATGAGTTGGTAATCTCGCGAATATTTGAACGCAAATAGCAGGAGGTTCCCATAAATGCTGCATCAATCTTTGCCAAGGATCAACCTTCCTTCCTTCCAAAATTAAATTCCACGATATTGATCTAAAATTAATTACAAAATAATTTAATCAACCTTCCTCTAAAAAGAAAGTCCTCACACTATCATAGTATAGTAAAATAAATCGCCGGGAAAAAGCTAAGCTATCCGATGAAAATGCTGGACGAGCGTCCGGGTGCAGGGAGGCCAGGGCCGTCGAGCAGCCGCAGCTCAGCCGCGATGCGCGCGGCGCGGCGGTCGAAACTTGTGGGGTCCAACTCGTGTCTGGGGGACAACGGAAATATTGCCAGGAAAATGAGGAACAATGAACGTATTTTGTCAGGAACATGGGGAACAACGTACGTATGTTGCCAGGAAAATGAGCAACGTACAGATATTGTCAAGAAAGGAGAGAGCAAGGTACATATATTGTCAGAAAAATGAGGAGCAACGTACAGATATTGTCAAGAAAGGGGAATAACGTACGGATGTTGTCAGGAGAAAGCGGGGAGGAACGAGATAGAAAATAAGATAATATCGAGTAATTCAAGAAAAGGTATAATGTATTCAGTAGCTGTAACGGAGAAAAAATAAGTAGGAGACATGACTTTGATAAATAATTTTCACTGAATTTAAATTTTCCCAATTTCGGATTATTGAGCAGATGGCGCGCTTGTGTTCGTACATATGTTCTGTGACACGGCCTGATATACGCACTTTTTATGTTTTTTAACTGATACGGCCGTGTGATACTGCTTACCTGATACGGCCAAATTGATACAGCTACATGATACGAAGAAGTGATGCAGCTTACTCGATACGTCCTAATTAAAACGGTGCACTTGATGCGGTCTAATTGATACAGCTACATGATACGGAGAAGTGATGCAGCTTACTCGATACGTCCTAATTAAAACGGTGCACTTGATGAGGTCTAATTGATAGCGCTCATTTAATACGCACAACGTATGCAGCTGACCTGATAATAGCACGCAGAGCAGCAGTTGTAAGCGCCATGTTCCTGCTATGCTGATACTGCTGCTGCTTGTGCCTGTATACATCTGCTGCGTGCTCGTTGCGAGCTTCTCTTGCAGCTGTAGAGGCCTCCTGTCAAATATTTATTCATTCTCGTTGTCGTGGCCCTTCCTGTTATAAGAGGGGATAAATTGCAACTCGCGGTGCGCTGAGACTCACACGATAACAACGGGAGTGACCAGTGACCACTGAGTCACTGACCATTTAATGGTCAGTGACTGGTGACCAAGGTGCTCAAAAATCACATACGAATCTGCTTACTGCTATTACTCACTACTCAGTAGGCCTATTAGTTTTATTAATTGCAATTGTTTAAAATTCTGTCTATTATAATCTAGGATGGAATTTTGGGAATTGTTATTTTAATTGCCAGAATTACAGATAAAAATTTGTGATTAGCCTATATTTTAATTTGAGGAAAGAGTACCTATGAAAAGTTGGAAACTCACCCAGGGTTTGGTAAATGCTAATTCTTGCACAAGGTAAAATTAGAAAATTTAGACTTTATACAGTAAAATTACAGATGTCTCACATATTTAAATCTTGTTTGAAATTTAGTGGCCGTATTGTTATATTTTACTTACCATTTGGTTTTATTGCAGATAATCATATATAGAAATCTCAAATTCCATAAAATGTTAAATAAGCTTTTATGACTGAAAGAGGGCCAAACTGTTGATAGTCCAGGAAAAATAAGGTTTCTCCTGGAACAAAATGCAAAAGAAATTATTTTTTCACCAATGCTCCAGAAGGGAATTAGATACCGTCAACCAGGGCTACTCGGACGGGCAGGGTAACTTGGGACAGTCCTCCGACACGGCATAAAACTGTTTTAGTAGCCAAACTAATTGGAATATTGCAAAACTAAATATAGTGGCATAAATGTCAACATTTTTCTTATCTATATAGTATAAAAGAAGTTCAAAAATACTACATTTACTAGCTTTGAAAAATTCCTGAAAAAATGGTGAAAACGATATTTTGAAAAAGTTACTTCTGCTAAGGTCTGTAGTAAAAAAAATATTTGCTGTATTAANATTTACGGTAGAACCTCAGTTAGCAAAGGCTCCAGTTAAGAAAAAAATTGAATAAAAACAAAGAATATTGATTACATTTACCTCCCTGAGGGAAAAAAAGTTCACTTTTCCTCACACAAATTACAAGCCCTCCTTTAAGCTTACAGATACAGAAAAAAATGCTATAAGGCTGGGGATATGAAGCTTGCAGTGAACAAGGTTGTTGTAAATGCTCAATGGCATGCTCATGGATACAGTAATATCACATCAACAATACAGTAATAACCCATCAATAATAGGGTACCATCAACTGAGGGATTCAGCCATGTTCATAATGATGGCCAAAGCTGGGTCATAAACGGTCATAAACAAAGGCCAAAGTCACTCCGGCGTTTATGACCTGGTTTACAACCCTGGCGTTTACAACCCCGGCGTTTACGACCCCGGCGTTTACGACCCCGTGTTTAGGACCCCAGCATGAATCAAAAATAAGGCCCAAGTCACCCCAGTTGACGGTAATTAATGTTTATGGTAATATCATATCAATAAAGGAAAAACAAGTAAAAATCACAGAAAAATGTCATTTATTCTACCTCTACATCATCTACAATGAAAGAGGCGGACTTCAGAGTACTGTTAGTAATGGATGAGTATGCTCTGCATGCTTCAAGACCGACTCCGCTACTCGGGACAATCTTTATTTTGCGTCTGGCACCTTACGAATAGCATATGGAATTTTTTTGACAATGCCATTCGATAGCCCTCACAAAGAGCTATAAGATGAGCCTAAATTTGTTTATGAAATGTTTCATCATAAGAAGTTATTAACAGTTATTGACAAAAAAACGATCGATCAAATCTGTCCCGAGTAGCCCCAGTTGACGGTAATTCAAACCACTGCATATCAACATATAGATTACTTTGGCAGCCATTTTGAAAATTACTGATTTTAAGCCTTTCCACCAATTATATTTTAGAGGATTTTTTATATGTATTTTCTGAGGCCTTTCTGCATGTTATGGTGATGGCCCCCTTTTTTCACTAGGTTTCCTGGACTATAAGTAGGGCCTTTCAGGTTGAAATATTGTCAGCTGTTCAAGATGAAAATTTTTCTATGTATTAATATTATTTAATGGCTTTAGACTGAAATTTTTAAGAAATTTAGAATTTCAAGGTAGATGTATTCCATGCTTGCCTTTGTTACGTAAGTTACATATTACATCCTTGTTATGGGCCCTATGCCTAATGAAGTTCTGTGTCTTCTTTGTGCATAGGATCTTCTTTACCCACTTCTATGAGGATCTTATTTCAAGTCTCCCCAAGCTTTCTACCATCTTAACCATTAGTTGGTTTCCAAGTTCAGTTGCAGCTTGTAGGCCTGATTACAAATGTTTAAGCAACACTAAATGTATTCCATAATGAAAAATAAATTATTCTTGTATATATTCATATTATTAGTATTTCTATAAATCAGCAAATCTGCCTTGCTAATGATTTGAAAAATAACAAATTTGATAAACAATTTTTGAAGAAAATAATGTTTGGAATAGAAAACTCTCACACCATTCACATTATACCATACTCTTCAGACTGGATTGTTATAGAAATTGAACCAAGTTAATGGTTTTTTTTATTACCTATGCCATGCATTACTGAAACTTACTGAAACTTACTTTTTTTTCAGGATCTGACATACTTCACAAAGAAGGAAATCCTTTAGTAAGTAATAAATAAATGTTTAAAATGTATTTTTCAAAAGTGGTGTTTTACATTGGTTTCATATTTTGGTTATTAACATTAATTAATCACTACATGTGACAAATACTGTTAACTTGTGTTCACATCCAAGAATATTGAAATAGACAATTATTGGCAAAGATACAATAGTACATGAAAAAATTAACAATTATACAATACTGACTTTCAAGGTTTTAAGTTGCATCACTTGTATTGGGAGCTCCAACTTTCATGGTTTGTGCATCTATTAACAAATTAGTATAAGATGGCAGAATTTAATAGTTTATACACGTACGATTGATGACCAGAGAATTAGTTGACTTATATTATCAGGGAGTGGAACTTTTCTTCAGATGACGGTAGATTAAAAGGCAAGTTTCAGGAAGTAGTCTTTCTTTATTAACGACGTTTCGAATGTAACAAACATTCATTTTCAAGTTAAAGAAGCATTATACATTGAAATTTTGGTGGAAATAAGTACATAATATATGTAACTAGGATACAAACGTAAAATTTTGAACCAGAAATTACTCGGAAAATTCTTTCAGAGTTCAGACAAATCCGGTAGTCTGAAAATAGCTGGAGTCCAATCTGCAGAGATGAGAGGTTCAGCTGTCGCCGGTTGGTTGTTGTCGGGCCACTGCATGATCATGATGCTGGTGAGTACCTTCAGCACAATGCGAGTGACNTTTTTCTGCTAAAACTAGATTTAGACATCAATATATTGAATTGTAGGTTTTTTGAGCACCATATTTGCTTATAAAGTTCATTTGTCTTTTTTTACCCATTATCAATTATTTGTGGTAATAAAATCCTGATGTCTGCCCATGTATTAAATAAAAGTTCTTAAATTTATCAGTACCAATTGATTTTTGTTACTTTGCAATGCATTACTGTCATCATACAAAATAAATTGTAAATTGTCATAAATTGGATCCAATGACCTTTTTAAATAATGTACCGTATGGATTCTACTTGAAAATGTATTTCTTTGTTTTACAAGTTAATTGTATATTCTACATTTGTTTCAGTGCCCACAACCATTTCCAGAAGTTGGCCCCTGAAAAAGTTGGTCACAATCCTAATGCCAAGCTGCCCATGGACAAGCTCCTCACCCTGCCAGAGCTGCGAGCCAACCCTTTTGCTGACCGTATATGTCAGGTGTTCTCTTCATCAAAAGTATGTAAGATGTTGACATACGTATTCTTTGTTCATTTAACTTTCATGGAATGCCCAGCTTTAAAACATGAAAAAATTATTTTTTTTTTTAAATCTCAGTCATGAGTAATATGCGGGCGGCACCAGTACCTACCGTACATGTTTTTGGAAAAATTGTTTTTTATTACTGACATAATTTTCCATCATATTATTTTTTACTATGTGAATAAATAGACTTCTTTGTCCATGCTACTCATCAGTATAGGTATACACCATACCTATGTTACTGCCAGTGTTGCCATCTTGCCCTGCTGGTAGTAAAATGGATGCAAAAATACACCAAACTAACAGTAAACTAATTCACCGCCACTCTTCCTACCCTTCTAAAAGTAGGTACACTCCACTGCCCAATCTCGTATTGCGTGAATTTTTGCAGTAAAATTAATCACAGTTGTGCACTGTATATGGCAGGATGGCGACTGCACCTTTGAAGACTTTCTCGACATGATGTCAGTCTTCAGTGAGGCTGCACCGAAGACTGTAAAAACAGCCTATGCTTTCAGAATTTATGGTTTGTTCTGAAATTTTTTTGAACTCTCTGAGATTTGGCAATTCAATTTTGTTGCAAATAGTTAGTCTTAAAAGAATTTAACCAAGAAAGAATGAAATGTTTGAGCAAAGACCAGAATATATAATGTTCTTTTAATCCAGATTAAAAATAAAGTTCTAAAGATATATTATTTTAAGAATTTTTGAAATGTTAGTGTGTTGGAAGCAGAAAAAAATTACCATGTATCATTTATTGGTAATTTCTGAATATTATTCAGTCAGCCTAGCAGTACTCAATTCTAACTCTCTACTATTAGCATAGCCAGATTTAATATCCATATAAATTCGTCCGCCCATTCTAGATGAAAATAAATATCATAACCAATAACTTAAGGATATATTACGTCTCATTATTATTTCTACGCTTGAATAATGATAAAAATATGCAGATTTCGACGGCGACGAGTACCTGGACCGCAGCGACCTGACGCAGGTCGTGTGCCGCCTCATCGGTGGCCGGCACGTCACTGAACCGTCCCAGCTGGTGGCCGACCTCCGCATGAGCTCCTCAGATGTTGACATCCTCGTATCCAAGATACTTGAGGAAGCCGACCTCGACGACGACGGCAGACTTGCGTACGCCGAGTTCGACCACGTCATGTCCAAAGCTCCAGATTTTGCCAAGTAAATCAAAATAAAGTGCAGCGCTCAACGTAATCAGTCGCGGGTGAATTCAATATGAAGGAGAAAGTATTGTGTTGAAGGATTTGCTATGAATTAATACACTTATCATATGAACACAGGGCCATTAACGCCTTGAACACTGCCACCATTGTTAACTAGAAAGCTTTAAAGATGTAAAAGTTAAATGCGAATATTGAGCAATTATTTTTAATAGCTCGAAATATTGGCTCTTCGAACTTTGCCAGAAATGTTTCCATACATACATCGTCAAAAATTACAGTTTGAAATGTTGTCCAGTGTAGTTGCTGTTATTTTTGCGTACCATGTATTTGTTATTTGTTATTTCATACCAATTATCGTGGAGAAAGTTATCTAGAAAGAAATTCCTGGTCAGAGTAGGACTCGGGTGAGCTAATATTAGCTAGTTAGCAATGCAATTACGGTATTTTGCGTAATCTTCGTGTTTTTGTTATCAATTTTATCAATTATGTAATCATATGAATATTAATGAAAATTATGTAATCATATGAATATCAATGAAAATTATGTAATCATATGAATGTTAATGAAAATTATGTAATAATATGAAGGTTAATGAAAATTTTCTTTTGCAGTTCCTTCTTGATCCGCCTGTGAAGTACAAGTCTGGTGACGGTCTTCTCTTCCCCACGCGCTTCCCTCTTCAGATCAATTGGCAATCTCAAAATAATGTGTTCAAAACTTTAATTGGTGATAGGGTTATAGTGATGTAATTATCATAGTAATTTTAAATTATTATTCTGGTAGTTACTAATTTATCTTACGGTATCGTCGATTTAACTTGGGTTATTAAGTTTGGTAAGGGAAATAAGAAACGCTCTAAACGATGTGATAAAAAGAATGTTAAAGGATTCAGTTTCACATTAAAAGTTATAACATTACTGATGAGTTCAAAATCTATGCTTGCAAGTTCTTTGTTGCATATGTTTTTGTAGCTACTTTTTGATTCTGGATACAAGTGATTTTTATTGATTTTTTTAACGAGTGAGCGATTTTTGTGAAATAAAGCTTCCTTCCATGATTAGATCTGCTTNCATATGTTTTTGTAGCTACTTTTTGATTCTGGATACAAGTGATTTTTATTGATTTTTTTAACGAGTGAGCGATTTTTGTGAAATAAAGCTTCCTTCCATGATTAGATCTGCTTTATAATATGAACGCGTAAATTAAGTGTTATTCAGTTAAGGTTGATTTAGCTAGTTCAGTGTTGTTTACTAATGATTATATATCAGAGGAAGAATTTTTTTTCGTTTGCTTAATTTAAATATTTCCATTATCAACATGAGATCAGGAGTAGCTGTTATGTGATTAGTATCAGCTGCCACAAATTAACGTGATCTCGCTAGTGCTTTATTTTTGCGGCCCCAGAAATCATTCATAATAATCATTATAATAATCATTCATTCATTATAATCATTATCAGCTGCCAGAAATTAACGTGATCTCGCTAGTGCTTTATTTTGCGGCCCCAGAAATCTTTCATAATAATCATTATAATAATCATTCATTCATTATAATCATTATCAGCTGCCACAAATTAACGTGATCTCGCTAGTGCTTTATTTTTGCGGCCCCAGAAATCATTCATAATAATCATTATAATAATCATTCATTCATTATAATCATTATCAGCTGCCAGAAATTAACGTGATCTCGCTAGTGCTTTATTTTGCGGCCCCAGAAATCTTTCATAATAATCATTATAATAATCATTCATTCATTATAATCATTATCAGCTGCCAGAAATTAACGTGATCTCGCTAGTGCTTTATTTTTCTTACCCATCTACCTAAACCATTTCCACTGGTACAGAAGATTCCATGGAATGCTACCATTCCTCCACCTCACCAGCTTTGGAATTCATTTCTCATCTTCCTGAATAAATTTTCAGCATTACAGAAGCTGCTGAATCAAACTATTTTATGGAATTAATATTCGAGATTGGTAGAAACTTTTACTTGGTGATTAACTTAATCAGCTATATGGGTAAATTCACCTTTGAATGAATTCTATGAGATGGTATTCTCGCGAATATTAGTACGCAAATGGCAGGATGTTCCCCATAAAAGCTGCATTAATCTTTCCCGAGGATCAACCTTCCTTAAAAGAAAATCGTGAAACGGAGGGATCCTTCACTTCCTGAAATTATCATCGTATAGAAAAATAATATGCGTTTGAAAATTACTTTTTAAGGACAACACTTCTGAAAAATACAGTGTCTGCGATGTTACACATGTGCAATGAATTTCAAAGTTTATTTTTATATATTTAGAAAAGTAATTTTTAATTTTTGTTTAATATTCAAAAATATTAAATGTTCAAAATTATTAATTCTGTCAATTGATTCGAGCATTGTCTCCGACTTTACGCAAGTGTGCAAACATTCAGATCGATTGAACTGGTAGAAGTGTGTTAAATATCGATTGTTATATTTGTATCGGATAAAAATATTTTTTCAATTTTTTTAGTATCGAAAAAAAGTTTTAATTTTTTCAATTTTGTTAATTGAATCATGCATTGTCTCTACCTTTATGCAAGTGTGCAAACTTTCAGATCGATTGGACAGGTAGAAGCGTGTTAAATGTCTATAATAAGATTTGTAGGAAACAAACAAGAAGTGAAGTAGTTAAAGAGAAGTGTTGTTGTAGCAAACAAACAAGAAGTGAAGTAGTTAAAGAGAAGTGTTGTAGCAAACAAACAAGAATTGAAGTAGTTAAAGAGAAGTGTTGTCATAAATCGCCGGGCAAAAGCTAAGTTATCCGATGAAAATGCTGGACGAGCGTCCGGGTGCGGGGAGGCCAGGGCCGTCGAGCAGCCGCAGCTCAGCCGCGATGCGCGCGGCGCGGCGGTCGAAACTTGTGGGGTCTAACTCGTGTCTGGGGGACAACGTAATATATTGCCAGGAAAATGAGAAGCAACGTACAAATTTTGTCAGCAACGGGGGAACAACGTACTTAGGTTGTCAGGAAAAGGAGGAGCAACGTACAGATATTGTCAGGAAATGGGGGAACAACGTACTTAGGTTGTCAGAAAAAGGAGGGGCAACGTACAGATATTGTCAAGAACGGAGGAATAACGTACGTATGTTGTCAGGAAGTCTGACAACATATAAAATAAATAAGTTAATAATATAGAGCAATTCAAGAAAAAGTATAATGTATTCAGTAACTATAACAGAAAAAAATAAGCATGAGACTTTGGTCAATAATTGTCACTTAGCATAAAATTTTCCCAATTTCGGATCATTGAACAGATGGTGCGCTTGTGTTCGTACATGTGTTCTGTGATACGGCCTGATATACGCACCTTTTATGTTTTTAACTGATATGGCCGTGTGATACTGCTTACCTGATACGGCCAAATTGATACAGCTACATGATACGGAGAAGTAATGCAGCTTACCCGATACGTCCTAATTAAAACGGTGCACGTGGTGCGGTCTAATTGATATCGGTAATTCAATACGCACAACGTATGCAGCTGACCTGATAATAGCACGCAGAGCAGCAGTTGTAAGCGCCATGTTCCTGCTATGCTGATGTTGCAGCTGCTTGTGCCTGTATACATCTGCTGCGTGCTCGTTGCGAGCTTCTCTTGCAGCTGTAGAGGCCTCCTGTAACGCGGCTTCGCGCTCACGCTCCCTGGGAATCGCACATCCAGAAAATTCTTACTGTTTTCCTTTTTGGGGGGGGGATTCAAGCTATCATTTTTTGGCTGATACTAAACAATTTAACGTTAGTAATGATATAAATTCTAATAATTATAATAGAAATACTTAATTATCTTCAGTGTAATTACATAATTATCTTTAGTGTAATAACCTAATTATCTATTGCGTAGTTGAAAAATTAATAGGGCGAATTCAAGCAAATTTCCCTCGATTCTCAATGTTAATTAAGCCAGTATGCGTTTAGATTTCTTTTTATGTTCCATGAAATGTCTCTCGGATCTCTCAGTTTTGATGACATTGCCTATTTTAAATCCCGTTATATTTTACAATATTGTTATTTCTCATCACTAGTAAGGTTTTTGGTATAATTTTTCGAGGAGTTTTGGCATAAGTTGTGAAATTTTTTTTACCTGATAAGTCGACGTTGATGTTGCCGCTGTCGGGCCTGCAGCTGCTCTGCCACTACACCTGCTCTGCGCTGCAGCACCTGCGACAGTTTGTGCTCTGCAGCAGCACACGCTGACAGCTGCTTGTGCAGCACCGTGTGCCGCCAGTGCAGCAGTGCAGC
The DNA here is from genome assembly GCF_000764305.2 of Hyalella azteca. Classification (NCBI taxonomy): domain Eukaryota; kingdom Metazoa; phylum Arthropoda; class Malacostraca; order Amphipoda; family Hyalellidae; genus Hyalella; species Hyalella azteca. The sequence goes on along the minus strand of NW_025942831.1, from coordinate 37,457 downwards.
TTCCAGCTGCTGCTGCACCGCCTGTGCAGCGTGACAGCGCCGCTCACGGTCCATCCTTTGTACAGTGATTATTCCAAAATTCAATAATAATTTAGTATAAAGAATGACTAATAATTAATTTTATAATAATATAGGAAAAAAAATTTAGGCTAGAAGTATTTCAATAATTACTTTTTCAAAAATGAGCCCTGGAAGAGAAACTGATATGTCTAACTACATTATCGGTAAAACGTCAGAGTTACGTGTATAAAATTGCTACTAAAATACCGTGCTTGGTTAGCGAATAATTAAGAAATTAACCGATGCATATCATTTAAAAACACTAAAAACACAATAAAAATTCCCAAAAATTATTTCCTATTCACTGACTTGGCTTCCATGATTTTGCTTTGTTTGAGAATTTGAATGCGCTGCAGATTGTGTTGCGCTCTCAACAGCTTGTTCTGCATGCTGCAGCGTAGTTCTTCCAGCAGCTGTTGTCCTTGCTTCTGCACCTGTTCTGCACGCTCTGCATGTCGTGCAGCTTCTGCACAACCCTCTGCCGTCTGCCGCTGCACATAAAAATCCCGACTGTCAATCCTATAATAATATAATATAATGTAAAATAATATAATATAATATAATATAATATAATATAATATAATATAACATAATATAATCCTCTCACTTTAAATCCTATCACAATCATGCTTTGAAATTTGTCATGGATTAATTCGGTCAGTAGCTTTTATTATTGATTTAATGATCAAGGCTTCACGAGCGAATTATCTAATTTCAATTGGATTACAAGAAAATCAGTTACACTAGATAAGATAATTAATGGAAAATTATTTTTAAAAATTATAAATCTCTAATGAATAGCAGAACCTATCCGGCGTGCATCAAGAAGACAAGCAAACTGATAATGCTAACTGTAAATTATTTTACTTAAATGAGGTGTAAAACATCGAAGTCCCAATAACTGAAGAAAACAACACAAGATCTGCTTACCATAAAATTGAAATACATCTAGTTAATAAGTAATCCATTGAAGAGCCATAATCGAGCATTTATTTTAAAAACTGACCCGCAAAAAAATTAACTGTGAGGATTAAAAGTGAGTTATACAAATGTATTCACCTTCCTAGCAGCTTGTTCGCGTTCCCTTTTCCTGTTTTCTACGAGCGTCTGTTGGCGCTCCCACAAAGCCAACAGACGCCGTCTCTGTTGCTCGTCCGCTTGTCTCTGTTGTTCTCTGTGCTGGCGAGCGGCTGTCGTGCGTGCTTCTTCCGCTGAGGCTCGACACGCGCTGTTCTGAGCCTAAAATTGTGACAGAAAAAAATACTCAGTCTGCTGATTTCAAAGGAATTATAAAATATTCAGCAGCAAAAATTTTCAATTGTTTGAATTTATTTTTGAGGTACGATTCGAAAAATTTGGATGTTCACTTCCACAGCGTCGCGAGATTATTCAATTTCGTTCCAGTTTCTTCCAAGAAAACGTGACTATTTTCAAAACATCAGTTTTCACTTATTTATACTAACATAGAAAATGGATAAATTTGATGTAAATTTCACCAAATTACGAACTAACCAACACTAAAACTTGATACAAACCCATAATTTCTATCCAAATGCATAGAATAAATGCTCTTACCCTGACGTGGTCCCGACGTCGGAGCATCTCCAGAGATCTCTCTTCCTTGCCACGCAGCAAAGCCAGCAGATTCTCCTGGCTCTGAAGGAAGAGGTCTCTGCTGGCGCGCCACCTCCGCAGATTCTCTGCGTTCTCTGTAGCTCTTTTCTTGCTGATCTCTGTACGGTACATTGCCCAGCGCTCTGCTAAACGCTGCAGAGAGAATGTGGGAACGTGTTTCTCGAATATATTTTAATAATTACTTTCGGATGAAATTTGTTTGATAAACTAGTCTATGAGTTATTGAAGAATAATATTGAACAACAATGTTGTACTTTCATTCATTTTTGAAAGCCTTATTTTTAAGTAAATGACATGTTCATTAAGGACAACTTTAGAATTAATTGCGAAAAATGCAGTGTTCATGATGGTTTGAAGTAACTCAAGTGTTGGGAGTTAACTCCGTGGAGTTTGTTTCTTTAATTTCCCCTTTGTTGTCATGCGTCACTATGGTTCACCTTCTTCGTAAAACTGTCAGAAATGGTGATGGTTTTCCCGAAAAAATTTCTCATAAAAGATGAGCCAAAGTAAATTTATTTTATTAACAATTTATTTCATTTGCACACCTTAAACTCAAAAAATGGTTGATTCAGATCTTTATCAGTCAACGAAATTAATTTTGACTTATTATTACTCTGTGCATTCTATTTCTATTACTTACCTCTCTATTAGTCTCCTTTTCTCTCCTCCAGTGTTCCTGCATAACGTCTGCTCGCTGCTGCAGAATCTGACGTTTCTGCAGTTTCAAAACTAGCAGCTGCAGGATGCGGCGGTCGTGAGTCGACAGAGAGCTTCTCTCAACAGAGAGTCTAGCGCCCGCAGAAAGAAAGCATTGTATTGTTATCCAGAATCGGAAAATTTATCAGAATCAAAAAAGTATAAAAGACTTTCATACAGTGTTGAAATATTACGCAATGTTTAACGTGGTCTTACTTTTATGTGGTTTTATGACTAATGTAGATTAAGATTTTTAATGAAATGAATGGTGATATAATATGAAGAAGAATGGCAATGAACGAAGTTGGTGGTAAGTGATTACCTGTTGAGCAGTCGATCCAAGGCGCCCGTATCAGCAGCAGAAAGGTTGCTCAGAGACCTCGTGAAGCCAAGCAGAGATGAGGGAGTGTCAGTTCGCAGAGACAGAGCGCCCTCTGTAAATTCTGTTTCCATCAGGCAGCTGTCACTGAAACGGCTGTCCGCGAGGGATCTTTCTTCATTGAGAAATTTATCTTTCAAATCCTTGCGGTTGACGTGACCACCACTTGTTGGCCGTTCAGAGTCGCGATTTGTAAGAAACTTCCGCGTTTTCCTGTCACGAAATGGTGGGGAATTTTTAGTTTTCTCATAGTATTGAAGCATTCAATATCATTGTTAAATGAATGAACTAGATAATGTTTTTTCGTAATACATACGGAAAAACAGATTTCATGTTGATTCACGCACCTTTGCTTGCATAATTCTTCATCGGATTTGCTGCCTTGGGCTTCAAAAAGAGTCACGTGAGGCTTAAAAGACGTTCGCTTGGTGTCTCTGGCTGCTGAAGACGGTCTGTCTTCAAAATTTGATGTGGAGTCCTTCAGAATTTTCTTATGGATGCTCGGGGAGCTTTTGGATAGTCCTGAGGGCCTCATAGGCTGCTGTTCATAAGGAGACGGCAAATGAACCAACGCGGTTACGGAGCCATGTGAAGGTATTCTGAGGGAAAATATAAGGTATTATGAGGGATAAAATTACTTGGAGTGAGAATTTTTTTCCTTCATGTTTTAGGTGTCATTTTCCCAATAAAAGTATGCATAAATATTCCACAAGTGGGGACCGATCGCTTAGAAAAAAATACACTGTGAAACATTTCACATTTCAATTTGCCCTGTGAAACAGAAAAATTCCATTCAAATATTTATTAATTAAAATTATCAATCATCTCTTACGGTAGTTTCTTTCCGTCATAGAATTAACTATTTAAGTTAGTGAATATAAAGAATTATTTATTTTGATATTTTGTCAAGTGAACAAAAGTTCATTAAGACGATGGCGCCCACCCCCGGGCAGAGGAAGGTCTGTCGTAGGCGTGCCTGAACCGCCTGATGGACGTTGGTCGACGGCCCCCTGTTGTTACACGGAGTACTAAAATAAATAATAAGTTGATTCGTTTTAATATTCCTTTTATTATTCAGTTTTTTTATCAATCTAGAAATGACAAATCTATTACAGAAAATTGAATGCTTAACTCTTGGGTTATTATAGGGTAATTTATTAAGCTTATTGTATTCATTCTTCAGGTATGACCGGTGTCAATCTGGCGTCTCATTATAATCATTATAATTGTATGTAATTGAGACGTAATATTCACTTGACTAAATTGTTTGTTTTGAAGGTTTCTGGGAAAACAACGATGATGTTCATGTTTAGACCAGAATATCAAGAAAACTCGAGAATCAGAAATGCTAGGAAAAATTAGATAGCATCTGAGCACCTTGAATGAAGTGTAACAAAGTAACTGAACGAGTTTTCTTTCAAATTGTCATTATTGGAGATTTTATACAAAATATATGGTCAATTATTCCAATAATGAGTTTATACATTTCTGTGTGGACGTCCCAGGCAGCGAAGAGCAGAGCGACGAGACCGAAGACGCGCCGCTGAGAACCGTCTCGCCGTTCAAGGCAGATCTGTCACCTCCTGTCTGACTGAATGGTGACTCCAGGTCTGTAAAATAATGTGTGATTTCTAATTAGAAGCTATTTTTATCTATTGCATTTTCGTCAAAATTCGTTTTTTTTGTTTGTATGAAGCATGGGAGTGCTGATGCACTGATGAAGTCCAAGCACGCATTTACGATGCTTATCGTGTGGTGTGGAATAGGGGCTCATTCGATCAAAATTCCGCTATTGAAAAAGAAAAAAAAATCATATAAAAAAGCCGCCAAAAAATCAAAATTTCATGTTTAAATTACAATAGTAATTTTGTATTCAGCTCGTTCCATTCAATCAACCATTTATGGTACTGGCTCACCAAGTCTGTTTAGACTGTGGGACGACGAATACTTCTTAATGCTCGACTCTCGATGTCTTCGGGTTTTACGAGTGCGAGAAACGCTTCTATGACTGGACCGATGTTTCTGACCAGCCCCTTGGGGGCGGTGAGCTCTTGATGATGAATTTGTCGTGCATTGATTTGACTTGCCGGAGCCACAGTCTTGCTGGGACGACGAAGCAGAGACTGACGATGTTTGCTCTTCGTCGGTCCAGCAGTTCCGACGTGAGCTGAGATTATTTGCCCGATCAGATCAATGATTTATAATTAAAATATGGGTACCTAATCTTCATGAGGTGACGCAGGTCCTTAAAGTAGAATAGATTATTCGACGAAGAAGTTAAATGATTATTCAACAACAAAGTGAGTGATTTCAGAAGCAAAAAAAATTTTGAAAGTCCCTCAAATTCACATTTAAATATAACTTTTATCAAGTATTTTGCACTGTATTGTAGCTGATTTATTTTTAACTTTTATTTTTTGGATAGACGATGAAGGGAAAAGCTGATAAGAATATATTACTTATGGACGATCAGATGGAAGTTTTTTATCTTAAAAAAACGCCTCATATCCTCAAATAAAATAAAATTGTTTTAAACCGCTCCAGTGATAATTTGATAGAAATGAATTGGTAATGACTTTGCTGTTTATATACGCATGATTATAATATATAATTCAGATGACTTCATTTCTAGGTAATGAAAATAATTCAAGTTTTAAATTCGTGCGAACATTCATTTAGGGGAAGGCAGATAACTGAACACATATTAAAGAGATATAGGATTAAGATGTACGATAGAGCAAACAAATTTGTTTATCTATTTCATATTTATTTAGATTCATGGCATTAAAATCCATTTAGGGCAAATGTGCAACAACAATAAATTCTAATAGAAACGGTGTTCTATGGTGCACTAGGTTTATGTTTAGCTCAAATATTTACTTAAACTTTAGGTTTTTCACAATTAAAAATTATTTTCATGACTGCAATTACAAACATACCCAAGACCTTCAACAAAGGAGGTACTGCGCTGATGGTTGTGAGTAGTTTGGCTGCGATCTAAAATACTTTGAATTCTTTCTTTAAGCGAACATTCCTTATCACTATCTTCTTCGTATTGTATTTCTTGGTCAGTGTCAGTCTCGTCAGAAACCATTGAGTTGTCGTAGCCTCGGTACGGAGTAGGTGGACGTCGTCGAATTCTGGTCGACCGATCGCAAAGCTCTATAAAATCACCAAAGCTGTTGTCAATTCCTTCGCTCGTGTCGTCGTCCAGAATCTGATGCAAGTTTTCTTCACTGCAGTCGAGGTCACAGAAATCTCCACAAGAAAAAAATGCCTTGTGGTGCAATTGCGAGTTTTTACTTTGGGAGTTGGAGAAAGTTTTGGACGGCGGGTCAGGTAGGAAAGGCGCGAATGTCTGCGGTACTGTGCTTTTAATCGAGGTTCTTTCCTCAGTCAAATCGCGGAACTTATTCACGTGGTGCCTCTTCTCAGTTTCTTTCTCGAGGCAATGAGAGCCGAGCCGAGCGTTCCCATCGTTCTTGATGTTTTTGCCTGCATTTTCTACGGATTTAACTTCTGCCATAAAAGGGTTTTGCTTGCTAGAGTTGACTACAAGATGGTCTCTGAAACCAATTGACCGGTGTGGTCGGTTTTCTTTGAATGAAGTTGACTCCGAATTTGCTTTCACATTTTTGCGGACCCTGAAAGACGTTGCAGGGATCACATCCACGAGCAAAGTTTGATGTTATCTGATATAAATTTTGTTAGTGGGTGACTTTTAATGATGGTATCTACTATTTGCAGCTGTGGATGGCAGTCGGAGATACACATGCGTACTCAATGTTCATGTTGTACAGAAATATCCTTGTGTTGTGTCGCAGACAACTTTGGATCTACAAAAAAAAATCAAAAAATGAAAAACGGGCAAATGAAACGATGAAATAAGCTAAAACATGCAATAACTACTGATATCCGCTAAAAGAGAGGTTAAATATCATTATAGTTATCAGATTTAATTGGTGTATTTCTGTCGTTTGTGTACACCAATAATAGATTTACAAAAATGATAGCGTTCAATCTAATTTAACGATAATTTAAACGGGATTTTTTACATTTGAAAGCAAAATAACATAATTACTTGTTCGACACGATTCATGTCATTTATAACTTTAGATCCGTAAAACATTTCAAATTTCGATCAAGCCTTTCCAGGAATAATATTTTAGAGAAGAAAAACAAGAATGATACGTCAATTACATACGACAGATTTTTTATATGATAAAAGTATATGAGCCATATATAGTCATTAAGATATTCTTGCAATATAAAGAAATCATTGCCAATCATGAATTTATTCGTTGCAAAAGCAACGATAATTTTTTGAATGCTTTCATAACATTAGTAAAGAGCTTCGTGAAAGTTTATGCTAATATGGCTAATAAATTCTTCGGGGAAGGGAAGATTTGAAATACATGATAGCAACTATTTATTATATATTTTTAGATATAACTATTATGTATATTATATGCCATTGGCAGCATTTCAAAAGAAAACCGTGCAATTGAAACAATTTTGAATTAAGTTACTAATTCCATCATCCTGCTATATCAAAGTAAAAGATTCATAGGAGGATATTTTAATTGCATTTTTAGACGGAGTATTTTTTAATTTGTATTTTTTTTTCAACGGGTATTCCATTTTATTTTTATTTCTTTTTTATTTATATTTTTTGTATATGATGATAACTTTCTAAATCGGATACTAAGGTTAAATCTATTAACGATTATTTTTACTTCAAATTATAAAAAACAAACACTCATTTAGTTTGTAAAATTAATTAACACCGTAATTACATAGGACGGTTGAATTATTCTAATTAGTGTCATGAAGCATACTTTTATTAATGGTGCAAATATCCAGCAGTTAAATTCAAACTGAATACCTGAATTTTACGAAGCAAGTCTTGCAAACCATAAGTATAATGGAGAAAATTTTCACCAAGTCTTTCAGATTTTTAGGTTATTTGAGCAAAATTCCGAATATATTTATTTCCAAGAAACTCGGATACCTTTCTTTGCTTACATTTTTAAAATTGGGAAACGATACCGTAATTTTCCTTTGTCAACTTTTAACGAAATTACGTTTTTCTACAAATTAAGTCAAACACAATAAAGATTGCTTTTATTATCGAAATCGTAAAGATGAAGACAGGCGAGAAAAGAGGAGAAGAAATCCCACCTTTGTAAAATGTCCGACGGTTCGTTTTTCAAGAGGTTTTCAAGAGCGTCGTGTTGAGCCTCTTGTACAGCCTCTTGGCTCAAGAGGACACAATCTTCCGTTGCATTTTCTAGCAGTAAATTCCCTTCACTTATTCCTGACGTGCCAGAGCTACAACCTTGATACACAGAATGTAAAATTCCACTCTCATAATGCTCGTTTTTCTTCTCAGAATCATATTTTTCTTGCGCCGTCGAAGGACATTTCTCGGATATTTGATTCAGAGGAATACTGGAAAAAGATTCATCCAAGTTTGTACTCGCCTTCTCTTCAAGTCGGATCAATTTTTTATCCATAGCATTTTCTTCAATTGGATCTTCAACTTTTTCGCGTTCGTTTTCTGAATTGATCTCTTGAAAATCTGCCTCTGGAACTGGTGGCAAACTGAGAACTGGAGCTTCGGAAGATTTCAACTCACTATCTAGATTCTGACGACTTTGAAGAAGATCAAAGACTTTTACTCCTCTGCAGATATCTGCAGGAAATTCCTTGTTGATGTTTATTCCATTTTCAGTTGGTTCTCTCATTGATTCCTGGGTTCGATTATTAGATGAAGTAAAATGCTTTAAGTCCTCATGTGTTTTCTTATTAACACTCTGCGCAGAGTCAATGTTTTGGCTGGATTTAATTCCAATTGTAATATTTTCTGAGTCCCTGGGTACTTTCTGCTCATGCGAATTTTTTTGCTCATCTGGTTTTATTTTAACGCCATGACGTTTTCCCTGTCCAAGTTTGGATGGTTAGTAATAGAAAGTAAATAAGCATTTCTAATTATACTATCATTAAACAGTATAACATAAAATTATATTATTATTATTATTATTATTATTATATATATTGAATGATAAAAAGTTTCAGCTGCTACTTTTTCACATAGCAAAATCAAGTAGTCAATACTTAATGGATGGGCAAGTGAATTCATGCGGAGTACTGAATTAGCTTAAAATATCATTATTAAATAATATCGTTTTAACAATGCAAAAAAGATCATTGTACTCACAAGAGGAGACTTGTAAAATGAGGCGCGATTGCGCACTGGGATGCCCACTGCAAAGTAAAGTTGTATAAAAAATAAAACCGTAAATATTTTTGTGCATTTCATTCGAATATGAGCGTGATGCTACACATGCAAATGAAAATGGAGGGTCGATTAAAATAACTCAAATGAAACGATACAAAATATACATTTAACATAAAATAATTTATTACATTGAAACCATTCATGGAGGCATAATGGAAATCCTGAGGAATTAATCAACTGCCCTAAAATTTGTTTTAAATATGGGAAAACATATACAATTTTTCACAGGATTGCACGTTAAATGCATTACTTAACGTAAGAATAAGGTACGAACTTTTATGGGGATTGTAGACGGATTCTAATTGTTTATTGGAAACAGATTGAGATCGATCGAGCTTCCCTGGTTTCAAATGGAACTTCGCCGCCTCTGGAACCGGGATTATTCTGCTCGGTTCATCACTCAGCTGTGATTCATGAGATCCTGTAATCTTTCTTGTTTTGTTTTGTCCAGATGCTGATTTTATCTTGCTTGATCCTGACCCTGGTCTCATCCTGGTAGATCCTGAACCTGTATGTCCTTTTGAAGGTCCAGAGTTTGGCCGATTTCTTCTAGGTGCAGCAGTAGGCCGTGCAGATTTAGGAGTTATTTTTGGTGTACCACTCGACCTATTACTGGTCACTGTCTGTTCTCTAACTTTTCCTCCAGATTTCGTTACATTTTTACTGCTATCTAATTTTGAAGTAATTTGGTCAACAGAACGATCGTTGTCTTCAAAGCTAGATTTTAGAAATATTTCAGAATTTTGCCCATCGGTTTCTTGTGTCTCGAGCTTGAGGAATTGATCGTCACAGTCTTCGTGGTTTAGTTGTTCATTCTGTGATTTGACTGCTGGAGAAATAATACATTTTTGGGCAACAAGAGAAAACTTAATTAAAAAATCGGTGACGGACAAATTCTTCAATATAATCGAAAATAGAAATCAGAAAATGCAAAAAAATACTTATAACAGTACAATGTATGTTATAAGCATTGTTATGTTTAACATCAATAATAGCATTGATATATTATTTTATATTACTTTAACAGGATTTGCAGCACTTATAATAGATAATATTATAAGTACTGAAAGTTCTCAAATTAATGTCTAGCTTCCTTATTTTTTTAAACCGAATTTCGAGTTGAATATCATCTGATTGTTATATCTTTGATCTGCCTTTTTCTTTAGAATTCTTAATAGTAAATGTTACAGGAAAAAACAGTGATCGCTTGATGAAATAAATGGCTGACCTGTGCCCAGGAGGATTTCTTCGTTAATGCGATTCTTCTCCGTCTTCACTTCGCTCGTTGCAGAGTCCAAAATACAACCAGAGTCTGCAGAGCGATGACTTGCTCTGCTGTGCAGAGCGAGGCTCTGCGGACTGCTGCTTTCTGGACACGGGCTGTGCACCCCTGGACTGGTTGTCAGAGCACTCTGCAGCTCTGCCGTCCTGCTCTGTTCTGACAACTCTGACTCGTCTTCTTCTTTGAGCTCGTCCCGGATCTCAGGTAGATTTTTTACTATCGAATAATCATGTCAGTAAAAAATTTAGAATATATATTCGATTAAAAAAGTTAATTCACAAAATTTTTTATTCTAACAGATGATGAGTGAATAATACAAAAATTAGATTGTTTATTCATGGAATTATTAATAACCAAATATTATCATATTATTAAATATTATTATTAATTGCAATTGCGCTAAAACTCATCCTATTTCCCATCACACTTTTTTCCCGACTTTTTTCCTATCATTTATTCTGTTCAAAATAATTCAATTGATTACAAAATATGATTTTCTGCCTCTGATATCCGCCGACACGAGAACTTTAGGCAAATTCATCGCTTTGTAATAGTGAAGAAAAACTCACTTATTTTGAACTGAGGACGGCATGCGGGCTGAGGGAGGCTCTCCCTCACACGCTTCGCTTCCCTCAGTCGCACTGCACATGTATTTCTCGCATTATTTTTATTCTACAACTAGTTGATGTTTGTGGTAAGGGGAAATCAATCTTTCGTTATACATCTGTTTAAATAATTGAATGAAATGAAATGTTCACAATTATTTATTGTGGCTAGTACATATATCGCAAAACAAATAGAAGGATTTAACTTTCAGAGAGCGTCTTTGAAAAAGCTTGTTCAATAAAATTTTTGCATTGTGAACATGATGATGTACCTGACATGCAAATTTCCATTCGTTGGAAAACAAATAAAGAAGACTGGGATGATATTGGCCCGGGATTATAACTATTTTCAACACCATAGCCGCTGCGTCATGACTATTTTGTTACTTCACTGCTAAATAAATTATTGTATCCTCTCAAATCATCTCAGTCGCACTGCACATGTATTTCTCTCATTATTTTAATACTATAATTAGTTGATGTTTGTGGTAAGGGGAAATCAATCTTTCGTTATACATCTGTGTAAATAATTGATGCAAGGAAATGTTTACAATTATTTAATGTAGCTAGGTCATAGCAAAATAAATAGAAGAATTTAACTTCCAGAGAGCTTCTTTGAAACAGTTTGTTCAATAACATTTTTGCATAATCATTATCGTGAAAATGATGACGTATATGACATGCAAACTTCGATTCCTTGTAAAATAGATCAAGAGCATTGGAATGATATTGGCGCGGAATGCTAATAATTTTCAACAGCAGAGCAGCTGCGTGATGGTTATTTCTTTGTTACGTCACTGCTAAATAAATTAATCAATTTTTTGTTAAATTAGTATAATTAGTGATTATTTAGATATAACTGTAATCGCATAAGCATGTATACTTTATGCCCTACAATGATAGAGCTAGGAATGATTGTAGAAAAAAAACAAAAATGCAGTTATAAATAAGAAGTGCTTGAAACTTCTTAGTCAGTTGTAATAAAAAGTTCAACTTCTATGTTCAACTATTTAGGTCAGCAGTAATGATGTATATAGGTAATGTAAAACATTTCACTACCTTTTTGTAATGTATTTCTAAGTCATATAGATGATGACACAGCAACACTGCACTGCATCACAGCCACTCACTGTCTCGGATGCTGCAGTGTTTGCTGAGAAGTCGTTGCAGTTGCGGCGCTGAGAGATCAGGATAGATCCTCTGTAGGTCTGTGATCCGCGGTGGGAGAAGATCTACGGGCTGGAGATCAATTGTATTATCTATAGTTTGGATATTATTTATACTTTTGATCTCCTTATTTGCTGTTGTTAGTTATTGTTATTTGTTTTACCAAGTGTTTATGTCATCAAGGATTACAAAATATCTGCATGAGGAAATAATACAAATGAAAAGTGTTCATTACGCATACTTGTTAACACAGTAACTGACATGTAAACAGTATAACTAACCTGTAACCAAAGTAACTAACCTTTAAACACATCAACAAACCTGTATAAACATTTACTAACCTATAACTACGGTAACTAACCGTTTAACCACAGTAAATAACCTATTTACGCAATAACTAACCTGTAATCACAGTAAACAACCTATTTACACAGTAACTAACCTGTAACCACAGTAACTAACCTGTAATCACAGTGACTAACCTGTAACCACAGTAAACAACCTATTTACGCAGCGACTAACCTGTAACCACAGTAAACAACCTATTTACACAGTAACTAACCAGTAACCGCCGTAACTAACAGGTTACTATGGCGTAGCGCCACGGCGACTTACAAGCTGGGACGGTGCAGAAGCAAAACCCGAGTAGCGTCCCTAGCAACCAAGTCACTCCTTAGCAACCACGGTCGTGAAAAGGAAAATAATCCCTGCCTTTGTCGTTCCGATCGATCTTCTGCTTGGCTTGTTAAAAGAAGATAGAACTTATAGAATATTGATATGAAAGTGTGGATTTGTGTAATTTGGATAAAATATTCTGATCGTTAGCATTAAAATATTTTTTTGCGTTGATATTGCAATCAATGACACAGTTGTCTTGATAGACGAGTTGACCGGTTCTAAATGCAATACATTTTTAAGCAAAGTAAGCAAAGTTATAATTTATCAACTTTTTTGTACCAATATTTCCTGACATAATGGCGAAGTGAAGCGGTAGTTGTGGATAAAATTTAATATAAATATGCTCAAATGTGTTTGTTTCATGCATGACACTGCAAATATAAAGGGGCTGTTGTAGCGCGTATTCACAGTAATTGTTGTTCGGAATATTGCATGGGCATGAATTTTTTCCCCATATGATAATGATACATTATAAAAGAGGGAGGGAAAGTTCGACTTAAAATTTTGATACGTGCTCCGTACGTGGGAGATTAACATTCATTCAAGAATAGAAATTCAAGTTAACTTTGGATTGCAAAACAGGAGTTGAACAAGAGTTTTGTGCTAAATGTGAGTTCGAATGGGGCATACTTTATTGGTAAACCGTAATTTAGTTTAAAAAATTGCTTCACCGGTTTGGGATGACAGGATTCACGATGACGTCATTCGGAATGAAGTGACGTGCATTACTGAATAATGAATTCGAGCTAATAGGATTCTCAAATCGCACTTATTATCTATATGGATAAATGCCGGGTTAGACTGCTTGTATTTAAATTTGTAACATTTTTTATTTAAAATATAGCTTATGCATCGTTGATAACCAGATCTGCTTGAATTAAAATCAATTCAGTAGAAGTAGCGTCAGAGCTCGAGTCTTAACGATTTGACAATTTATCAGTCGAGAACTTGACGGAGTTAATAAATAAAGTTGTCAAAAATAGAAAAGCTAAAGATGCGGTTACAGGAAATTGGTAAGAAGTTCGCAATAATCGTCAGATTTCTCAGACAAATACATACTGAGCTGTGTTGGTGAGCTAGCTGACTCATTTTAAAAGTTTACACAACTGGTAGGGCTGACATGGCGGACAGCTGACAGAGCTGACAGGTAAGAAAAAAATATAACTCAGTACTCACTGCAGTGAGTGACGAGAGCGCATTTTCTCGTCGACGAAAACTTGAGGTCACGGACAGACGGACGGACAAACGGACACGGCGAACACAATATTGTATTTTTTCCATAAATGAGAAATTGCGCTAAAAAGCGAAAGATCTGACAAATAAGACAAAGTTGATAGAGCTACCGTAAATAATATATATGAGCTGACAAGTCTGCAAAGCTGGCAGAGATGTCAGAGTTGCCAGACATGACAGATTTTCAACAATTCTGCATTCGCCGACTTGCAGGCGTCAGGATCGATGACCGACAGCAGCAGAGTTGCTCTCACAGGAAAATAAATCTGTGGGTCAACTGGATTCAAACAAAACTGGTACCAATAAATATTTCGTTACCTTTTTTGTGGATTAAGTAAAATCGAATAAAAAAACGAAAATAGAGCCGTTTTTCTTTCTAAATACTGAAGTGAAATCCAAATAATTCCGAATGATCCGCTCAGTTGTTCAGTCTGGACGTAATTATAAATTAATCTTCGCTCCATCATAAGTCGTCGATTATCAAGTCCATGAAATAATTATATTGCAATAGTCGATTAGTCGGTCGCGATCATTTACGTGCAATGACATCCGATTATCAACAAAAAGTCAATTTATCGTAAAATTTCGTTTGATGATTAGTATTTGTTATCACTTTTAATTGGTTATATAATTATTCAGCACACTCAACTAATCAGATGATTTCTGATATTTAAATGTTTTACATTTGGTATCCCACTTGCTTATAAATGATAACACTTCAATGATGGGCTTACATTTAAAAATAAATACCTTTATATTTATTTATTATACGTTTATACAAACGTTTATACTTGTTATAAATACGATACATTTATTATAAATAAATGGGCCGCTTATCAGCAATTTATCAACCTCGCTCGAAATTGATCATCCTTAAGTAATTAGATACTTTCGCCCACTGCTCAGCAATTATCAAGCATCGCTGATCATTGATCTCTCACAGGACACGTGGCCAAAAAACTTGAGCCTGCAATTCTTCTCCTCAAGTCCCTAACTTTGAGGAACTTGAAGCAAGTTTAAATGAATCCGATCAAGTTGGGCAAAATCCTGCCCAGAACTTGTCGGCGATGCGATGGCTGTCATTAATCTCCCCCTCAGCCAGAAGCCCAGCAACAGGAGACGTAGAACGTTTTTTTAAGCGGTCTACCCTCTACCTTATCCCGGGTAGAACGTTTGCGCTCTACCTCTACTCTCTATCGGGTTGTACAATTGTTTTAAGCGGTCTACGCTCTACACTCTCGACTAAACAGGCCCTTGCTACAGCAGAGGGTGGAACGCTTGTTATAAGCATTCTACCCTCTACCCTCTCTCGCGTAAAATGCTTGTTTTAAGAGGTCTACTCTCTACCTTTGCTTTACTCAATGGATTGTGAAGTTAACTAATCGCAATAAGGCTAAAACATTTATCATGGATTGGTAAATCATCAATAGTATTTATACTAATAGCATAAAAGAATGTATGTTATGAATAATATGAATATCATCCAGAAATCCGAAAGTGTTTTAAGCGTTGATTTATTTCATTCCAAACAACATGTACTCGTACGTAGTTCCTACAAATATATACCGACTGTGTTTCCTTTAGTTTCCCTAACTTTTTTCCAGCGATTCCCTAAATTCTTCAAGTTTTCCGCATATTTTATCCATCTTTCTAGCATTCCATTGCAGCACCCTTCTTTCCCCTTCGCATAGGAAATTCAATCAGATCCTTTCTGGTTGACATTCGAGTGAATGGGCGATTCGACTGCCCGCTTCTGTCTTTAGCATTTTCTGTCTTTAACATTTCTCGTCTCTGTGAAAATTCAAATGTGAGGGTATATTTTCACGAATTGGTACACGTTTTAAGTATCAATACAAGCTGTTGAAATGGTATATGTGCTAATGCATTTCGATGCTGATGTGCTAATGCTGATTCTTTAATTCCTTCCTTGTTCAAATTTATGGTTCCCATTAACCTTTGACAAATTTCACGTTGTTATTACTTGTCGCTGGAGAACCGCGTTATTGAAAGTTATTGCCCTTTCAACTTTTGTGTCCTCAGTTGCCATTGCCGCAGTCGGTCCCGCCGATGACGTCAGACGTCGCTGTCTTTGTTTCATGTCGCTGCTACACCCTTCACCTTTCGCCATGAACATCACACAGACAACCCTTCACCTATCCCCTTATACGTCCCACAGACAACCCTTCACCTTTCCCCTTATACATCCCACAGGCAACCCTTCACCTTTCCCCTTATATATCCCACAGGCAACCCTTCACCTTTCCCCTTATACATCCCACAGACAACCCTTCACCTTTCCCCTTATATATCCCACAGGCAACCCTTCACCTTTCCCCTTATATATCCCACAGGCAACCCTTCACCTTTCCNTTGAAATAGATTGAAGTAAATTTGTTATAGGGATACATGACAATTTGAGAGATTCAATCTGAGGTAACCACCGAAGCTGGGGGGCATCAAATATTACGCCAAGATAACGGTGCTGATTCACATATTCAAGAGCAGAACCGTTGATATACAATGGAATAGCTGTGGCTCTCTTGCTCGTAAACAGCATGCATTTTGTCTTTAAGTGATTTACAGTTAGGCCCCACAGCTTAGTCCACTCAAAGAATCTGGTCAACTGCAACTGCATTCTTCCAGTGGTAACAGCAAGGTCATGACCACAGGAAAAAAAAGGCCACATCGTCGGCATAATCCGCAGTGCTGTCTCTTATACACATCTAGATGTGTATAAGAGACAGACTCTTGGCAGAGTGTCAATCAAAGTTTGATTATGATATTTAACTTTAACTCACGTAAATAATGTACATTCAACCTTTCACTGTCAATATTGACGTATTAATCCGTCGTGATATTCTTAAGCGTTTTGAGAGGCCAGTACACGATTGAAATTTCCTCATGTTATCTCAGATTCGGAGTTGCTCATTTTAATCTCTTGCAGAGGTTGGCATTTTTGTGTAAATTGATAAATGTCACGTGAAAATGTCGTACATTGAAGTTAATGGCTTTTAATCTTAATGCCAATATTATTTGCTGAGTGGACTGGGACAGTTGAAAGTGACCTATCGGAGATCATTGAGTTGAAGACTATCGAGTGAAAAGTACCATTGAGTTGACAATGGCCAAAGAAAAAGTTAATAGAAGAGTTTAATGTAGCGAAGAGATTATTGTGATCGCCTGAGTAGGAAGACTATCAAGAACATGACAAACTTTTTGTCTTTTCTCAATGCCCTGGCATTTGCGTATATTTTTTCATTGTATAATCCTACTGCACTGAGTGAATTAACACGTAGGGATGTCTCTCCTTCTTGGCATTCCTCTGCTCCTTGGAACCTTTCAGCGCCTTGGAACGTTTCGACATCTTCTTCCTCCATCCAACACACGGCTTCCATCTGGAACGACTCGACTGCAACTTGGAACTCGACTACGACGATTCCCGGAATTCAGGATCGTTTGAAATTTCGGAATGGGTCTGTTACTGCCACGGAGGCTGCAGAACAGCCCAGGACAGGTGAGACTGGGTCTGGATTGGGTCTGTTGTTGCCACTGGCACTGGGGCTGCGGGAGTGCCGCTGAAAGGTGAGTCTGGGTCTGGATTGGGTCTGTTGTTGCCACTGTAGCTGCGGGAGTGCCGGTGAAAGGTGAGACTAGTCCTTCAAAATGTTTGACGCTTCCTTAGAATTAAAGTTTGTCTTTAGACCTTATATGTATACGTTACTCATTTTGATTTATCCCTAATCCGTGCTCATCACAAGCTACAACCTTCCATGAAAAGTTTCAAGTTGCAGAATTCAATCAATTAGCTGCAGCAAATTGATAGTTTAGGACCGTACGGCTGGCATTTCAGTGCAAGTGACTTCATTTTCACTCGTTGTATATTGTAGTGGATAATTTTTTTTAGTATATTAATGCTCATCACGTTTACTTGATTAAGAATTTTTTACTGGTCTCAAAAAACGTTGGGGGTTGATTTTTCAGTATCTGAATTTTATTCTATGATTCCAACATTGAAGTTTGCATCTCAAAGCCCCGACTCACAACTCCATTACAATAACTTTCGGGAAAATATTTTGTTGTCGTTTCATCTCAAGCTCTCATTTCCATCAGCATCAGCAAAATCCTGACATAAACTCGTAGTTATTCTCTGATCTATTTTTGCTGACTCCCGATCCGAACGACATGTTTCCTGCGAGACGTCAAGGGAAAATGACTGGCAGGAGCAACTGTTGCTGACACCTGCTGCTGCAGTGTTGCTGACACCTGCTGCTGCAGTGTTGCTGACACCTGCTGCTGCAGTGTTGCTGACACCTGCTGCTGCAGTGTTGCTGACACCTGCTGCTGCAGTGTTGCTGACACCTGCTGCTGCAGTGTTGCTGACACCTGCTGCTGCAGTGTTGCTGACACCTGCTGCTGCAGTGTTGCTGACACCTGCTGCTGCAGTGTTGCTGACACCTGCTGCTGCAGTGTTGCTGACACCTGCTGCTGCAGTGTTGCTGACACCTGCTGCTGCAGTGTTGCTGACACCTGCTGCTGCAGTGTTGCTGACACCTGCTGCTGCAGTGTTGCTGACACCTGCTGCTGCNCTTAAGTAATTAGATACTTTCGCCCACTGCTCAGCAATTATCAAGCATCGCTGATCATTGATCTCTCGCAGGACACGTGGCCAAAAAACTTGAGCCTGCAATTCTTCTCCTCAAGTCCCTAACTTTGAGGAACTTGAAGCAAGTTTAAATGAATCCGATCAAGTTGGGCAAAATCCTGCCCAGAACTTGTCGGCGATGCGATGGCTGTCATTTATCTCCCCCTCAGCCAGAACCCTAGCAATAGGAGAAGGTAGAAAGCTTTTTTTAAGTGGTACCCTCTACCTTATCCCGGGTAGAACGTTTGCGCTCCACCTCTACCCTCTATCGGGTTGTACAATTGTTTTAAGCGGTCTACGCTCTACACTCTCGACTAAACAGGCCCTTGCTACAGCAGAGGGTGGAACGCTTGTTATAAGCATTCTACCTTCTACCCTCTCTCGAGTAAAACGCTTGTTATAAGCGGTCCACCCTGTACTCTCTTTCAGGTAGAAAGCTTGTTATAAGAGGTCTACTCTCTACCTTTGCTTTAATCAATGGACTGTGAAGTATATGATCGCAATAATGCTAAAACATTTATCACGGATTGGTGAATTATCAATAGTATTTTACACAAATAATCGCATAAAAGAATGTATGTTATGATTATTTATGTGAATATCTTCCAGAAATACGAAAGTATTTTAAGCGCTTATTTATTGCATTCCAAACAACACATATGGTTGCTATGAATTTCTACCGACTTAGTTTCTTTTAATTTTCTTTTGGAGAGGGCACTTCTTTCCAGCCATTCCCTAAATTCTTCACATTCCATATCCATATCTTTCTAGCATTCCATTCCAGTATCCCCCTTTACCTTTCACATTGGAAATTCAATCAGATCCTTTCTCGTTGACATTCGAGTGAATGGGCGATTCGTCTCCCCGCTTGATTTCTGGCGTTGAATTTTCTGTCTTCAACTTTACTCGTCTCTATGAAGATTCAAATGTGAGGGTATATTTTCCTGAAATGATACACGTTTAAGTATCAATACAAGCAGCTGTTGAAATAGTCTATGTGCTAATTTATTTCAAACTTCTGCTTCCTTCTATCCTTGTTCAAATTCATGGTCCCCATTAACCTTTGACAAATAACACGTTGTTATTCCTTATCACTGAAGTCCCGGGTTATTGAAAGTTATTGCCCTTTCAACTTTTGTGTCCTCAGTTGCCATTGTCGCAGTCCCTCCCGCCGATGATGGCAGACGTCGCTGTCTTTGTATCATGTCGCTGCTTCACCCTTCACCCTTCCCCATGTACATCCCACAGGCAACCCTAACCCTTTTCCATGTACCATGCCACAGGCAGCCCTTCACCCTTTCCCATATACATCCTACAGTAAACCCTACACCTTCCCATATACATTGTTCTCGGAATGAATATGGGGAACAATTTATATTTATTGTTACCGGTATGATTTGTCCCAAGATAAAAAAAAAATATAACTCAGTACTCACTGAAGTGAGTGACAGATGGCATTTTCTCGTCGACGAAAACGTGAAGTCACGGACGGACAGACAGACGGACGGACATGGTGAGTACAATAGCGCCTTTTTCCATAAATGAGAAAATGCGCTAAATACTGCATCAGAAAACATCGTCGCCTATTCAGAAATATTTGGGACATATTCATCGAGAACCATATATTATTTTCCGACGAATTCATGGGAATCGTAAATTGAAATGTTGTGGTCAGTTGAGTAGAATTTAAAAACATGGAACAATACAACACAGGTCGAAAAGAAAAAAAATTGATTATAATTTTCAAAATAATTAGTTTTAGGTTCATTGTATTATTTTCAGACAGCAAGTCAGTACAAAGCTACCGTCAAAATGAGGCAAATGGAGTGAAATGCTATAAAAAAAGTAACTGTTGCTATTCGTATTTGGATATTCGGCAATTTTTGTTGGTTACTTCACTGGTCTTTTTCAACATTGAGTGCACTTCTTAAAAACTTATTAAAATTTCTGATTTGATATTGATGTCTTCAGGGCTACTCATTAAACATATTCGATAGAATTTTTCCCGTCATCATCATATTCTAATACATGAACTAATTCGTTCATCCCAGCCAATAATGAAATCATAGATGACATTGTTAAAAAATCACATGAATTTTGAATAAATTTATATTCAGCCTTATATTTCATGTCATTTAATTTTGATATTAACAAAGAAGTTCTTCTATAGGACCAAGATAAGGACGCCAGAAGATGCCTCGGTGCTCAGAGCGGCGCCGGTAGCGGACGAAGGCGGGTGTGTGCCGTGGAGTTGTCCATTCGTGCCAGACTTTTGGGCCGTGCTTAGTTTTTGCTGAAACTTTGAGGATCTCGCGGAGATTGAACGACGTACAGCTAAATATTGATGATCAAACTTTTGTTGAGAAATTATTCAAGTGTTGATGGAAAAACGTACCGCAGCGTCTGTGATGTTGGGAGGGGAATATCAGACAATTATGCAAAAACGAACAGAAGTTTCCGGAAGCAAAATATTTTTGCTTTATTAAGGCTTAGTACAAGAGAAACTTGACATGCTCGGTGGAGGCTGTTTCATGCATAATATTTTCACTGATAATTTAATTGTAAAATGTATCATGATACATAGCGAGTAAATAAAACACCGGTGTTGAGACGAGGTTAGTTTTGAACGGAAAAATCGGCTGGAAAATATACATCAACTGAAAAATTAAATATAGAATAATGCATTAATTAAAAAATAAAAATATGAAAGGTGAAAGCGAATGGAAATTCAGTGGTTCAATGCCGCATCTTTCCATGCAGCGCTGTGTTAACTATAACATTTTGAAGTGTAAATGACTCCTACATTACGAACAGAGACCGCATTTGCGCAATACAAAAAATATTTTGTATTTTATCTCAGTTATTCCGACAATTTTGTGTTATTGTTAATTCTACTTGCAACAAAGTAGGTTCCATTGCACGAGCTTTTTCACTGTCCTCCCATGAACTGGAATTACGCATCAATTTAGCTTCCAGTTCAATTAAAGAATTATTCATTAAAATTAATGGCACTGTATATGACATCAGTAAACCTCATGTGGCTCAGTAAACCAAACTAAAATATGATTATTGCTCATATTGCCCCATTGAATCTCGAATAAAAAATTAAATATTATAATTTATGTTATTTATTACGCGACCCAACAAAAACACTGTTAGAAATCCCCGGCCTGAGAAAATGCAACGGAGTTCGACAAATTAGACCAGGACGCCGACATCCGCAAACCGACCGAAAGACGTTGACAAATTCGCCTCTGTCGCTTGACGGCTTTTTTGGGTGGCAATTTCCCAAATTGCTTCCTTCCTTGTAACGAAAAAATGTCACGAAAGAAACACTTGGAGGGTGAAGGAAAGAAAGAAAGTGACGTGCCGAAAGAAAGTGTCTTTTCGAAAGAAAGTGTCTTTCCGAAAGAAAGTGTCTTTTCGAAAGAAAGTGACTTTTAGAAAGAAAGTGACTTTTCGAAAGAAAGTGACTTTTCGAAAGAAAGTGACTCGAGAGTTGAGGCGAGCTGGAAAAAGTGCCTAGTCGGAAAAATTATTTGAACTTTGAAATTGATTTGGCGACAGAATCATATCGGAAGAAAAATGGAAGCGAGTTGAATTTTTGCAGAGGCATAGAAACTGAACTTGAAGATGTAGATGTTAAATCATGAGAAGAATTTTTGAGCTGTTTTACAAGCTGCGATAGTTTTATGTTGACAGTGGGAGATATCAACATAAATCATAACATAACCACAATTTTTAAAAATCTTTAATGTGCCTTATATGTTCGTGTTTATACTGTGATCTTGTTATTATTCAAGTCGACTGCTATTATAATTGTACGCATTTTAATGTAACATTAATTTGAATTCAAAGCCACCCAATCATTTATAATTGTAATATGCATGGTAACTTGTAAAATCGCTGAGGTAGCGGTCTGGTCAGAACCAAGTTGGAATGCCAAGATTCTATTATTACGCCAATATACATGAGACCTCCAGCCGACACGCTTGTAGCCAAGCAATAAATCGATGGTCACTAATGATGATATTGAATATCGTTAGCGATGCTTTGACATCACATACATCGACTGTCACTAATGATGCTTGTGTAGCTCATTAGCGATGCTTAGACATCATACATCGACGGTCACTAATGATGCTTGTGAAGAAAGATGCTTAGACATCATACATCGACGGTCACTAATGATGCTTGTATAGCTCATCAGCGATGGTTTTCAGTTCCCTCAGGGCAAATCTATAAGAGACTTTCGAATTCGATATTGTCCTAAGGGTTATTGAATCTAATGATCGTTTTCTATTCTAACCGTTAAACAGATAAATATAGAATACATACTATATTAAGTAACGATAAAAACAAATAAAGAATACATTAATTATTAATGCGATTAGATAATATTTAATAAAATCGCCAGAACTAAATAAACGAAATAAATAAAATGTCAATACATTGACTAAAATATGTCAGATTTACTGTCATCATCTTTATGATCACGCTGAACATTATTATGATAATGAATAAACACTAATAACGTTTGACGGTGCCATCTCTGTAATTGCAATCTGCATGTTTACGCCAAAAAATCTAGGATCTCGACGCGAAAGCTCTTATTAAGCCAGGCTTCGTTACCAGATGCAAATCTCCTAACAAGAAAACTTATTCCGATAGGGGAAAATTCCCTGGAGCTTATAGCTGTACATCACAACTCGTTTCGGGACATCACACTCATAAAAGTGAACAAGCCGTAGTCCAAATTTCGACACACTTCTTGTAATTCTGTGGGTCATCCTAACCCAGTTTGGTTTGGTCAAATAACGTATCAATGTTACGTTCGTTCTCTGCATGAGCTGTGCTCAAGTGTGTCTATATTTGGCAATATGAGCCATTGATTTTTTTTGAGTGCATAATTGATGTGTCAGCATCAGACGAGCGTATCTGCTGCGCTCATCTCGCTGCTTTCAGCTTCAAATTGATGCTGCGAATAAATAAACGCATGGGCATCATAATAAATAAACGCATGGGCATCATAATAAATAAACGCATGGGCATCATAATCAAAAGTTATGACGCAAGCAAATTTAGCGGATACTTTAAAAATTAAATGCTTGGAATCAAATTATTCGAAAGAAAGCCTTGTAGACAATATGCAAATACATTTTCATAGATGAATAGTTTTTAAAATAATTTTAAATATATTTCAAAATTTATTCGAAAAAATTTGCTCGCGTGTGTGATGTGTGAACTGCATCGCACTTTAAATTGCTGAATTCCAACTTTATAGTAGGAATTCGGTCTTTTAGAAAAAGTTTTTATTATCTTCCATTAATGCAAGGATGAACGAGTAGTTATTGGGAACGAGTAGTAATTTTTTATTGAAAAATGAATGCGGTGTGTGTAATGTTGGCTAAAATTATTCGCCTTTGAGTTTCAAGTATCTTCCAGCCGGAAAAATGCATGGGTCATAATTTCCACATTCGTACACACTTTCTGACCCACAGTACGAACAGAGAGCGAACGTAGCACTGATACTCCATTTTACTGAACGAAACTGGTTCAGTATGATCCACTTAAGGGCAAGTATTGCTTCGTTATTCGGACAACGTCTCGCTCAGTTCTATGAGTGCTGTCACAGATGTTATCGCAAGCATGTATGCGACACTTCAAATATCTGCCGTCACTACTGCGCTGACGAGCTAAAATGTGAAAAAATCTATTATCATTGCATTATCATTACAGTCTCTCATTATCATTATAATGATAATGAGAGACTGTGAGACTCAATAAGAGACTCAATTATCATTATTACAGTCCCTCCTCTTAACCGGTCTGAACGTCAATAATTTATGCCTTATCTTGATGGATGCATTGCAAAAAAAGTGATAGGCATTGGATTGCGGAAAACTGATTGCCTAGAATTGCGAAAAACGGATTGGCTTTGGATTACAACAACTGGCAAACGACGTATGGAAACGTGGGGTTACGACGCGCTGAGATTGGTTTATATCAAAATACTCCGAAGATACCGAGAAGAGATAGAATTTATCGAATATTTATCTCGCTATTAATGATGATGCTTAACTTTTTAATATTTATTTGTGTAAAGAAATGAATGTTGACTTAAATAAGTATTTTTAGATGAATACGTCAAGATAATACTTGAAGCATTTCATATCAAATATCTAGCAGATGCCATGCATCTATCAACCATCACGACACAATATGTGTGTTAGTTAAATTTGTAATTCATTGATCTGAATTCATTTTATTTGAATTTAATAGATTTGAATTACGTAAGCAACAGATGCACGGGCCCGCGCTTGGTTGTAGCTACGTCAAGATTATTTTATTTCAGAACAGGAAAAATAATTAGTAATATTTTTGAGGTTTTAGAGGCATTGAATTTTTTGACAGTGCAATGTTTCGAGTTCCAAAAGGCTTCCGGATTTTTTGCCAGGTGTATTAGAATGAATAAACTTTTTCATGGTCATTTGAATTTTTCATGAATTTTTTTTATTTTAAGCACAAGTAGAGCTTAACTTTATTGCTGCTCACATACCAACTCAAAATATGTATGTGTAGAAAAATAAAATACACATGTGATCATTGTGTGTAACATGTAAAAGATTTATACAAGCTGCAACATTCCATTTTAGATAAAAAGGAACATACAGAACGGTGTAAGACGAGATTGCAATTAAAGGCATGCACACATAACTTTCACATTTAGGGTTTAGTTCTTCTAAGAATGATGCATGAAAGTTAAACAACCTTTATTTTAAATGTGGCGGCCTGCAGCGAACCCACAGCTCAAGAAGCGTGATTTACCATTATAAAAGTATAGCTTTTCTTTTTATCCAATGCCTGATCGTCTGTGGAAAGTCTAAAATTCGGGCCAATCTTGCTCCTTGCAATGCACGAGTACATAACTTTCCGAGGCGCTACTTCTATTTAAATTTCTGCCCTTCAACCCGAAAAAAAATTCGATTATTAGCAAGATAATGGATGCTATGCTCCCAAAGTAAATTTTGTCTGAAATTCTAAATAATGCAAGATTAACAATTAAGCGAATTATTATGCGCTAAAGGAATTTGCGCCGCTCAATGCATTTCACTAGCAGGATTCATTATAATTAGTTTCCGGAATTAGGTAGCAAACTTTGGTTCGTCAATCACAAACAAGTTGCGCGGCATAACTCTTGGCAGAGTGTCAGTCAAAGTTTGATTACGATATTTAACTTTAACTCACGTAAATAATGTACATTCAAACCTTCACCGTCAATGTTGACGTATTAATCCGATGTGATATTCTTATCCGTTTTGCGTGGCCCATACAAAATTGAAATTTCCTCATGTCAACACAGATTCAAATTTACTCATTTTAATTTCTTGCAGAGGACAGCATTTGAGTGTAGATTGATAAATGTCACTCGCAAATGTCATACATTGAAATTGATGGATTTCAGTCTTAATGTCAATATTACTTGCTGAGTGAACTGGGACGGTTGAAAGTGGCCGAGCGGAGATCGTTGAGTAGAAGATTGTCGAGTGAAAATTACCATTGAGTTGACAATGGCCGAAAAGAGTTAATAAAAAAGTTTAATGTAACAAGACTTTTTTTGTGATCTTTGTAGCAGAAAGACTATCGAGAACATGACAAACTTTTTGTCTTATATCAGTGCCCTGGCCTTTGTGTATATTTTTTCATTGTACAATCCTACTGCACTGAGTGAATTAGCACGTAGGGATGCCTCTCCTTCTTGGCATTCCTCTGCTCCTTCGAAGACTTCCGCGCCTTGGAACGTTTCAACGCCTTGGAAGGTTTCAGCGCCTTGGAACGTTTTAACGCCTTGGAACGTTTCTGCTCCATGGAACGTTTCGACATCTTCTTCCTCCATCCAACACACGGCTTCCATCTGGAACGACTCGACTGCAACTTGGAACTCGACTCCGACGATTCCCGGATTTCAGGATCGTTTGAAATTTCGGAATGGGTCTGTTGTTGCCACTGGGGCTGCAGGAGTGCCGGTGAAAGGTGAGACTAGTCCTTCAAAATGTTTGACGCTTCCTTAGAATTAAAGTTTGTCTTTAGACCTTATATGTATACGTTACTCATTTTGATTTATCCCTAATCCGTGCTCATCACAAGCTACAACCTTCCATGAAAAGTTTCAAGTTGCAGAATTCAATCAATTAGCTGCAGCAAATTGATAGTTTAGGACCGTACGGCTGGCATTTCAGTGCAAGTGACTTCATTTTCACTCGTTGTATATTGTAGTGGATAATTTTTTTTAGTATATTAATGCTCATCATTAACTCTTTACTGGTTTCAAAAAAAAAAAAAAAACGTTGGGGTTGATTTTCAGTATCTGAATTATATTCTGTGATTCCAACATTGAAGTTTGCATCTTAAAACCCCGACTCACAACTCCATTACAATAACTTTCGGGAAAATATTTTGTTGTCGTTTCATCTCAAGCTCTCATTTCCATCATTATCAGTAAAATTATGACACAAACTTATCGTTATTCTCTGATGTATTTTTGCTGGCTTCCGATCTGAACGACATGTTTCCTGCGAGACGACGAGGGAAAATGACTGGCAGGAGCAAGTGTTGCTGACACCTGCTGCTGCAGTGTTGCTGACACCTGCTGCTGCAGTGTTGCTGACACCTGCTGCTGCAGTGTTGCTGACACCTGCTGCTGCAGTGTTGCTGACACCTGCTGCTGCAGTGTTGCTGACACCTGCTGCTGCAGTGTTGCTGACACCTGCTGCTGCAGTGTTGCTGACACCTGCTGCTGCAGTGTTGCTGACACCTGCTGCTGCAGTGTTGCTGACACCTGCTGCTGCAGTGTTGCTGACACCTGCTGCTGCAGTGTTGCTGACACCTGCTGCTGCAGTGTTGCTGACACCTGCTGCTGCAGTGTTGCTGACACCTGCTGCTGCAGTG
>NW_025942831.1:0-9404 GCF_000764305.2 Hyalella azteca | reverse complement strand
GGAGAACCGCGTTATTGAAAGTTATTGCCCTTTCAACTTCGTTGCCCTTTCAACTTTTGTGTCCTCAGTTGCCATTGCCGCAGTCGGTCCCGCCGATGACGTCAGACGTCGCTGTCTTTGTTTCATGTCGCTGCTACACCCTTCACCTTTCGCCATGAACATCACACAGACAACCCTTCACCTATCCCCTTATATATCCCACAGACAACCCTTCACCTTTCCCCTTATACATCCCACAGGCAACCCTTCACCTTTCCCCTTATATATCCCACAGGCAACCCTTCACCTTTCCCCTTATACATCCCACAGACAACCCTTCACCTTTCCCCTTATATATCCCACAGGCAACCCTTCACCTTTCCCCTTATATATCCCACAGGCAACCCTTCACCTTTCCCCTTATATATCCCACAGGCAACCCTTCACCTTTCCGCTTATATATCCCACAGACAACCCTTCGCCCTTCTCCATATACAACCCCCAGGCAACACTCACCCTTCTCCATATACACATCCCACAGGTGGCCATTCACCGTTTCCCATATACATCCTACAGTAAACCCTACACCTTCCACACATACATCCCCCAGGCAACTCTCCACACTTCCACATATACATCCTCCAGGCAACTCTTCTCCCTTCTCCATATACATCCCACAGGTAACCCATTACCCTTCCCCATATACATTCATCTCGGAATGTATATGGGGGATAGTGTATATTCATTGTTACCGGTATGATATGTCACAAGATAAAAAATGTTAGCTACATCAGAAAACATCGTCGCCTATTCCAAAAAATTTGAAACATTTTTATCGAGAACCATATATTATTCTCCGATGAATTCACGGGAATCGTAAGTTGAAATGGTGTGGTCAGTTGAGTACAATTTGAGAACATAGAACAATATAACACAGGTAGAAATGATTTTAAAAATCATTAATTGTAGGTTCATTGTTTTATTTTCACTCAGCACCTCAGTACCAAGCTACCGTCAAAATGAGGCAAATGGAGTGAAATTCGGCCCATAATTTGATAACGTCGGGCTTGCTATCAATTTCAACGCGATGCAATATACACAAATTCCACCAAGAATGTGTGATTTGAATATTTCATATGAACATGTGGAAATTTACAAATGACAGCATGGATTACAAGTACACGCAGGGACTACACGGATTGCGTGTACACGCAGAGACTATACGGATTGTGTGTACGGGCAGAGAAAACACGGTTTGCTTGTACACGCAGAGACTACACGGATTGCTTGTACACGCAGAGACTACACGGATTACGTGTACACGCAGAGACTACACGGATTGCATGTACATGCAGGGACTACACGGATTGTGTACGGGCAGAGAAAACACGGTTTATTTGTACACGCAGAGACTACACGGATTGCTTGTACACGCAGAGACTACACGGATTGCGTGTACACGCAGAGACTACACGGATTGCTTGTACACGCAGGGACTACACGGATTACGTGTACACGCAGAGACTACACGGATTGCATGTACACGCAGCGACTACACGAATCGCGTGTACACGCAGNACAATCCGTGTTGTCTCTATGCGTACACACAATCCGTATTGTCTCTGCGTGTACATACAATCCGTATAGTCTCTGCGTGTACACGCAATCCGTGTAGTCTCTGCGTGTACTTGTAATCCATGTTGTCATTTGTAAACTTCCACGTGTTCAAATGAAATATTCAAATCACACATTCTTGGTGGAATTTGTGTATATTGCATCGCGTTGAAATTCATAGCAAACCCGACGTTATCAAATTGTGAGCCGGTATCCCATGTACCGGACCTGCCTTCTAATTTCCAGTCTATCCGTCACGCCGCTCTTTGGTATTCCAGTCTTCGCTAATTTTCTGAAGGCCGCTATTTTACCAGCGAAAATATAGTCCTGGAGGCGACCATGTTTCCTTTTTTTATTGAATTAAAGCTGGGCTAGACTTTGGCAGACAATTTGTAATGGAAAATTTTATAGGTAAAAGTGATTGAAAAGTATTTTTCGAGCGATTTTACTATGCAACGAACAGCGGACCTGATTCAGTTGCCAATAAATCTTCGAATTCGATTTTTTTTTTCTAATCAAATATTGGAGGATAATCTTTGAAGTTTTTAGACCGGAAAACTATTACAAAACATTCACATAACTTCGGGCCAGGGACTGTTCTTTGGAGCCTGAAACTCGGAACATTTTCCGTTTGACATGATTTCTGATCGGTTAACATGGCGCCGTGAGGTAAAAAGTTCTAAGACTTTAATCTCTAAAAGGACCTAAATTTACAAACGATTGCCCGGCAAAAGTCCAGGTTATGGACTTAGAGAAAATTTGTCTGGTAAAAAACTCCCCAATACTGAACATTTTTAGCGCTCATCAAAGGAAATGTGCTCGCAACTAAGGCAGCGAGCGATTAATACACCGAAAAGTTTGAATTCAAGGATAAATGTTTTAAAAATGGACTCCATGAGCATTTGAGTCTGGGAAATATCAAACGCAAACTTTTAAAATGAGTAAACCAATTATTGTTTACGAGTATATTATTCTGTAATAGGTCAAATAACCTAATTTTTTATCAGCTCTTTTGCATGTAAAAGAGGTTTGCTACGGGAAGTGACCTGAACCATACCGAGTATTTGCCTCGGGTCTATCACAGCAAGTGGTCTATCAGGATCTCATCTACCATCATCAGGCCCGTAAACCCCCACCGAATATCCCCATAAACACTGATGGTGTCTCGCCATCTTTACCGAATTCACTTGGGAGAATTTCAAAATTACCCTAAGAGCATCTCACAAATTTTGTAAAACAATTTCAAAAATCACCTAGATGAATTGCAACATTCTCTTATTAGGAGAATTTAAAAATTCGAATAGAATTTGAAATGTCACCTTATAGAATTTAAAAATTCACCTAAGAGAATTTCAAACTTTAAATGACATTTATGTTTCGTTTATGGCTGAAAAAACTGTTAAAGGAGCAGTTTATCATTTTGTGTCTAGTTGTTAATATCTGGTTTTTATTATTCGAAGAAGAGATCGTGACTCCTGGTACAAATTTCGAAGACGAGTTACAAACATAGGAATCATAAAAAAAGTATGAGGGTGAAAAAAAGGGAGACACAAAAAAGCAAATTAGAAAAAAAGGCAATGACAACGTTCATAGGGTCTCCGAAATAGTTCCGTCTGGATGTACGAGTATAATAGAGCAGATTACCTCTATATGCAAGTCCTTGTACTCGTAGATAAATCGAACAAATAAGTAATTACAGAATAAGTTGGATTTTATTCTTTTTCGAGTACACATAACAACGTAATAAGAGATTGCGTCGTAATAATTCGATTAAGTAATCCATAGCTCGACTATGAACTGAACTTTATTAAAGGTACAGTATTAACTCAACTGAAGTCATAGCTCAACTTTATGCAAGTCACCTCTTACTATGAAGGCGATAATGAACTCGTTAGCTAAATGGGCTATGTTTTAAAACAGTTGGCGTTACATTATACAGTAAGACATGTAAATTCCATTCTTGAAATAAATATGTACCAAATTTCGAACAATATTATTCATATGAGTGTGGAAATCTACTATCTTCCTATCCTGTACAGAGGACTATCTCGACTTACATATTTACAAATGGAGGAAACTCTAAATACAGACCAAGTAACGCGCGCAATATTTTTTTTTATTTATTCTAAATAATTCCTTCGCATAAAAATTTACCATTTACATAGCACCCTATATTACAATTCCCAACGCTAACACTATAGCTTAACGTAATTATTACAATGTTGGCGAGAAGTTGTCCTATTGATCCCTCGGACCTTCATTAGTAAAGCAATGAGCCACGTTGTTTGCCCTGCAAGTTCGTTTGACATTCGTCGCAAGCCGTACACCTTCCTTGTTATTATGATTTCTTTTAATATTTTGTGCAAATTTACATGCTATAATTGTTCGTTGCTTTTTAAGCATACCCTACAAAAAATCCATACAAAATAAATGGCTGATCGAATAGTTTTTTTTCTGCATATGTTGACACTAAACTAATGGTTAAAACCAAGGCATCAGCAACAGTGAGCTATCAACATTAACAATATTTATTTGCGTTTCATGTGATTATATCTTGTGAAACCCATCTCTTCACAAGTCCTGTTTCTGCCTGAATGATTTCCAAGTATTTGCTGATTTTCAGGATATCAGTTTCAACTGAGAAATATGTGGTGTTTTTCAGTTCCATTTAACGCAAAAATTTTACGTCTGCAGTATTTAAACTCTGTTTTTATTTTTCCATACGTATTGTTAAATTTTTTCTTAAATAAATTACGGAAATAAGTAATTGAATTGACAGAAATTATTTTTTGACGCGATTAAGCCCTCTCCGAACATCAACTTAACCTGCACTGGTTACGATTAGAAGGTTCGTTACGTTGTACTCATGACGGTATGTTATATTATAACATACCGTTATAATATAATCTAAGTTATATAAAATTATTTATTATAACGATTATTAGCTTTTGCCCGAGCGTTACCAAGGCAAAAAAATAACAGACGCGCGAAAACATTTACTTTTCGTATCTCCCAGGTTGATAGTTTGGCCAAAGTTTTCATTGAAAAGTAGCTAAAGTTTTCATAATAAAAAATTAGTCTCGTATTTGCAGAGCTGGGCAGCGCTACTTGGAAATGTAGCGGCGCTACCGCTACCGCTACATGCTCTAAATGNGCTGCGACTCAACCCAGGACGATGCTGCATCTCAACCCAGGACGATGCTGCAACTCAACCCAGGACGATGCTGATATTGAGCCCAGGACGATGACGCGACTCAACCCAGGACCTGTCTCTTATACACATCTAGATGTGTATAAGAGACAGCTACTTAAATATGTAGCGGGCGCTACAGCTACCGCTACATTGCCTTAAATGTAGAGCCGCTACCGCTACCGCTACTGAAAATGTAGCGGCCGCTAGTAGCGGTCGCTACATGTAGCGCGCTACCTCCCACCTCTGCGTATTTGTTATGAGGCGCAAGTTCGCCAGATTTTATGAGGCGTACGATCAGTGCTGTTATTGGATTGAACTATTTTTAGAAGTCTGCATAGAACGAATCATTGATGGTTGTGTTTCAACGTCTCATCGGAGGTAGCGCTTATTGCGTAATATCGGAGATTGCGTTTAAAGTGTTTCAGCTGATGTGCATGTACAACGTATCATCAGGGGTTGCTTAAAGCAAAGCTCATCGGAGGTCACATGTCAGCTTTCCATTAATATAAAGCATCTAAATCGATCTCCTCTGATTGCAGAATAATACACGACTACTCGTGCTTTAAAGAGAGATAAAAACCAAAAACTATTCAAAATATATTATACTTGTTTGTTTAAAATTTTCGAGCTGTTTAGATTTACGTAGGTTTGTGATAAGGTATATTCTTATGAAATTTATCCGTAAGCATCTGTCAGGTCACAAGTCTACAAGCCAGATGGAGGATTTATATAAACTTCTCCTTCATTTCTTAGTAAAAATCGCTGGAAGCGGTGTCAAATTAACATGCAATCTCTTTATAAACATTAGCATGAAGTTCGCTTGTTAACATATGTTTTGTTTATATGAAACTCGCTTGTTCAAGTAAAGCCCCAGAAGCAGCAAGCAGCGGGAAGAGCAACAACTCAAGTGATGCCATTAGTCCTCGCATGTCGATGCCGGAGGCGCCAGCTTGGTGACAGCGCCTTTACTCATCCAAGAAATGGTGGACCGAGCCCTTGCAGCGCCTTTACTTCACAAGAAGAGGCGGACTGAGCCCCTGCAGCGCCTTTACTCACACAAGAAGAGGTGGACTGAGCCCCTGCAACGCCTTTACTTTACAAGAAGAGGCGGACTGAGCCCCTGCAGCGCCTTTACTCAACCAAGAAGAGGCGGACTGAGCCCCTGCAGCGCCTTTACTCACACAAGAAGAGGCGTACTGAGGCGAATTCTGAAAGATTTTTTAAAAATGTGTGTTTGAAAGGTTTTAATTCCACTCGGGGATGACAAACGAAGCGCTGCTTACTCTGGTATATTAAGCACCAGCTCCATGGCGGTGAATAATCTCTTCCGTAGCTGACGAGGGAGCGCAACCGACCAGAGAAAATTCCATGTTTGCGGGAAGGTTTATAAGCGAAAAAGATCATCAAGATAAACTTTTTGGCCAGTATTTGAACATTTTCTAACAGCTCGTCTCTATGAACATAAATAGTTATGAAAAAATATAACTCAATACTCACTGCAGTGAGTGACAGAGAGCGCATTTTCTAGTCGACGAAAACTTGAGGTCACGGACAGACGGACGGACAGACAGACAGACGGACGGACGGACATGGCGAGCACAATAGTGCATTTTTTCCATATATGAGAAAATGCGCTAAAAAATGAATTCCTTTACTGTTACAGTGCCTAACGTTTGCTGCATTATTATCGGTGCGCTGATATTCTAATTATTAAGTTACAGCTATCATGTTAAGAAACATGCAGAGGTCCGCCGAATATTGTTAGAATAGAATAGAATAGAATAGAATAGAATAGAATAGAATAGAAGTGTCGGCGTTGAAGACATAGGCCCATGGCCTGTTGCCGATTCTGTTGCCGATTACAATGGAAGTGTTGGTACTGAAGACATAGGCCCATGGCCTGTTGCCGATTCTGGAACTTTTCGTGACTTGATTCACAAGGGATCCGGCCTTTCCTGCAGCGCCTTTACTCACACAAGAGGCGGACTGAGCCCCTGCAGCGCCTTTACTCACACAAGAAGAGGCGAACTGAGCCCCTGCAGCGCCTTTCCTCCCCCGAGGCTAAGCCGCTAAGTCATATCAGGCGAAGTCAACGAAGCGTGTAAACGAAATCATCCATTCATATTTACCAGCAAAACGCACAAAAACGAGGATAAACATTCGCTTTCGAATGCTGAAATTTCAAGTGAAACAACATTCTGTGACATAACGACATGCTGTTATTATTTTAGCGGCGCTTCAGGGGATATATTTTTCATTTCGCCACAGCGATGAATTCTGTTGCATTTTCGATTGGTTTCGTTCTCTACTAACGTCCTCATTGAATCTTCTCTACATTATTGATAGAAGCTTAAGCTATAATGATTGCTATATGAACACGTTCAAAGATGGACATGAAGAAGAATATGTACATAGTGTAGAGGATATGATATAAATGGTGTGCAAGAACGGTCAAAGTGTGCACACTCGAAAAATAAATTGGTCGTCTTGTCCAAATTGTAATAGTTTTTCTTACTCACAGTACAATAGCGGCATAGCTCGATACACTCTTTTGCCGGGCTAAACTGAATCAGGATTACCCACTTAATGGCAAAAAATGTATCGATATTAGGACACAGCCTCACTCATTTCTCTGTGTGCATATGTACAAAGTACAGGCCGTTGATTTGACAGCGAATCAACGGTGACTGAGTCTTCGCTCGGTCGCAAATATGCGCATTCTGAAAGATTAAAAAAATGTGTGTTTGAAAGGTTCTAATTCCACTCGGGGATGACAAACGAAGCGCTGCTTACTCTGGAATATTAAACACCAGCTCCATGGCGGTGAATAATCTCTTCCGTAGCTGACGAGGGAGCGCGACCGACCAGGGAAAATTCCATGTTTGCGGGAAGGTTTATAAGCGAAAAAGATTATCATGATAAATTGTTTGGCCAGTATTTGAACATTTTGTAACAGCTCGTCTCTATGAACATGAATAGTTATGACAAAATTTGAATTCCTAATTTTTATGTTACAGTGCCTAACGTTTCCTGCATTAGTCACTTAGTGTCGATGTGCTGAGGTTCAAATTATAGATTATAATATATACTGTCCCTATATTTATTAGTTAGAACCATCAAGTAACATGCAAAAATCCGTCGAATATTGTTGGTGTTGAGATAGGTGTCAATTAATTGTTTGTAACATAAAATAACAAAATTTCATTCGTAACATAGCTATTCAACTCAAAAAACTAGGATATTCCCTCAACATTGATCAGATGCATTCCAGAAAAGACAATTTTTTAGAATTCTCCAATCTTCCTCCATCAAAGTCGCGTTTCCATTTTGAGCTTTGAGCGACTCCATGGCACGATATTTTGGAGCTCGGCTCGCGAACATAATCCCTCTGTGTGTGAAGTCATCGGGCCAGTGTGCCGAGCTTCCATTCATGATGCTTTAATAAATGAGTATTGATGACTTTGTAGGCTTTGCAGAGCTCACGGGGTATTGCCTGCGTGCGAAATTAGGTCCTAAGCTCGGTGCTTTGGCAGTGTGATGGGATTCATTGTTAATTTTAATAAATTAAAACAGAAAGTTGTTGCCTGAAGTGAATTAATTTGAATTTCTTCTAATTTGGGAGATCATACATAAAAAAACAACGGAAGCTTTCATCCGACCAGAAACATTAATAATTCTTTTCAACCCAATTCGAAACGGCACTCGCGCCTATTAACCCGGTATTGAATACTAAGAACGTTCTACTATAATAATGAAAGCATTTAAGCACGCGACGTTAAGCCTTTAACACGTTACACGGAACTTGCATGCAATTCAGCACGTTACACGGAANTTACACGGATCGTGTACACAACCCAACACGTTACACTGAACGTGTACGCAATTCAACACGTTACACGGCAAATTCCCCAATTTTCCAAAACCCCGATCCCGCGCTGCGAACGAGACGAGAGCGGAGCACCAGGCTGGAAAAGATCTCAGGCCGTTTGTTCCTCATTAAAAATCAAATCAAGAATTCATTGAGCGCTCCTGGCTCGACCCACCGCAGTATTTTCCACTCTCGATTTTTGCGAAGCATTTCACGTTCAATTTAACCGAGTCAAAGCCAACGTTATTTCCAAAGGCCTTTCGGCTTGGGATATATTTCAAAATTGGTTGTGTTCGTAGAATATTGATTTTAAACTGAAAAATATGCAATGCCAGCTTCTATACTATATGAGTCTTGAAAAATTATTTAATAGTTTGGAAAAAATTATATAATTTATAGCGATTTTTTCAATAATATTTTTCTTAAAAAAAACAGTGTCATTCAGTTTAAATATTACACAATGGATGATACTAAAAATTTAGAACAATTTAGTTTTAAATTTTCAAAAATAAATACACCGCATCGGCAGTTAAGCTCAAATTCTAATCTAATTCTGTTGTAATCCGTTAGGCAAAGCTACTGGATAGGTACCATCATTTTTACTTTGAAAATACTTTCTGTAGCAGAGATGGCAAATTAAAAATTACGCGTTCGCTCGCTATTCTGCCTAAGCGTTCGTCGCGTAATTTTCCGTGCAGTTTAGCAAAGCCGCGCTAGAGGCGCGCGCAGCAGCGCGCAATTTACGATCAA
>NW_025942830.1:0-773 GCF_000764305.2 Hyalella azteca | reverse complement strand
AAAAAAACTATGCTTTAGTTTTAATTTCTGAGACATTTCGGGCATAAATTTCACATCCAAACTTGCTCTATGCTTCTTATGATTAAAGTGACGTTAGAAGTAGTTTAGCGTGCACATTTAACGTGAAACTAACATCTCGCCACCTGTTCTATTCTACTCTTCTGTGAAGAATTTTTCGCCAGTTCGTTGCCTGACCTCGTAGCAGCAACTCCCAGGATGCTGATGAAGCTTCGTGCCATGTTCATAACCAGTATTTGTCTACGCTTCAAGTGCGATTGTACGTACGAACTTTTGAATAATCTTCGGCCCCGGTTTGGCTTTGGACTCGTGGAGTAAAGCCTTTCATGCCAAGGAAGCTTAGCCGTATTTGTCGACGCTTCAAGTCCGATTGTACGTACGAACTTTTGAATAATATTCTGCCCCGGTTTGGCTTTGGACTCGACTCGAGCTTAGCCTTTGGACTCGTAAGCTTAGCCTGAGCACGGTTAAGACCTTTGCATGGACGCAAGGAGCATGGGCACATGATAGTTTTGGAGTCCTCTGCGCTACTATCGTCCTATCTGTGCCCATGGTTCCCACTTCTGCTGCGATCACTATCTTGGTCCCAGCAACCTACCTCTGCGCGGGTGTGGACAAGCCCCAGGAACCAGCACTCCACCAACGATTCACTGAAGGGGTTTTTAGTACTTCAGGTTCGTCATTCTACATTCGTAGGCATCGAGCAAGCGGTGATGAGGTGCTAAATCCTATTCCTTTTCACTTAAGACACTGGT
>NW_025942829.1:0-611 GCF_000764305.2 Hyalella azteca | reverse complement strand
CATTGTTTTCTGAACATTTAAATTTCATGGCGATTTTAATTATAACTTTGAACACGCTAGATTTAGTCTAAAACATTATTTCTGTCTTCGTTTAACAATAAGAAATTGAAAACGAAAGATTTCACTGATATTCGTCACGTATTGGTTGGTAAACGTTTCGGAGTCCAGGTTCCATTGGTGTTTAAACGGATCTGGGCGCCGAAACGTTTTCTTTAATAATGGACGGTGAAACTCGGGTGAATTTGAACATGGTGAACTTCTGTGCAATCATTTTTGTTTATAAATCCCTTGTTTATTTACGATTGAATCAATCGAGTGATATTAGTTATTAGTACTTTAAAATCTTCCATGCAGGCGCTGGAAGCTATAACGAAGAACTAAGCATAAGCGCGTTATATCAAACGCGCAGTCTCTGGATAACTGGAATTATCCCGACCATCCGAACCTGGCCAACCTCACAGCTGACGCCAGAGTCTTTCCATTGTTGCAACCAATTTTTATGCAACAATTTTATAGCTTTTTAGCGCATTTTCTCATTTATGGAAAAAATGCACTATTGTGCTCGTCATGTCTGTCTGTCTGTCTGTCCGTCCGTGACCTCAAGTTTTCGT
>NW_025942828.1:0-1924 GCF_000764305.2 Hyalella azteca | reverse complement strand
TTTTTGTAAGAAAACTAGGCAATCGCATTCTATCCTTCAACAACAGAATGATAATTAGGATAAAAAACACTCAAGCGTCAATATTAATATAATTTAAAACCGTCATTACTAATATATTAATAACTCAATCGTCAAAAAAAAATTCGAAAAATTAGCTCAGAGTTTCCGTAAAATAAAGTTTTTGAAAAAACTCATCCCGCATAAGAATGTAGAAAAATATTTAAAATATCTTCAATCGTATTTGAAAATCGTAAATTAATTAATTTGTGTCACAATACGTAAAAGAAGTCATAGAATATATAGAAAAAAATCTACGTGAAAATTACAAATTTTTACATCTATAGTCGTCAATGTTCGTAATTTCTAGAACGCAAGCTCAATATTCACCGGCTCTGGAGACCCGACCGATGCAATTCTTATAAATTGTCAATGTTTGAATGTTTCTTGTTGATTTGTACACCGCACCACGCACCATTGTACGTAGAGGTACGTTAACTTACTTTTAGCATGCAATTCCCTGTTATATTCGCGCACGTACACTTAGAAAAATCCCCGTTAAACTCAGAAACTTTTAAAAATTTACGCAACTTAAACAGGACTGAAATTCTAACATTTTCAAAGTCACCCACTTTAACGGATACATACACTTATGGAAAAATCACCGTTAAACGGTATTACCGGCGGTTCAGTAACCTGCCGACACGTGAAAATAAACGCCGTGCTGCCGTTTTTATTAAAATTTTACACTAGAAACCCGTGTAACATCTGAAAAAAAACGGAAAACGGTTTATTTTCACAGTGCGGCTGGTTAATAGAACGCCGGTAGGACCGTTTTTTCACCTTTTTTTCGAACAGTGTATGCGTGTTGCACGTAACATAGCAGACACGTGTAACCCCTACACGCGTCACATTTCATGCACCATGTGAAATGCGGGCAACCCGCACAACACGACTTCAGGTATCCGCTAAAGTGTGGCGGTATTTTCAGCGGCGCTTTTTGCAGTTCCGCATTTTTTCGGACTAATTGCTGTGTGTTTTTTTTCAGTTTTGCAATTTGTGCTGCTGAAATTTTAGGTTCCGTTATTGTCTGGGTGTCTTGCGTAGTTTTTGGGCGAACATTTTCAGGGTCCTTGTGCCCAGGGCCGTGATTTTTTATTTCGTTACATCCGGTTTCAGAATTTTCGGTGACATTATGTTTGGTTCCTTTGTTTTCGGCTTCGTGATTTTCATTTCCGTTGTTTTCGGATCGGTATTTTTCGGTGCTGTAATTTTTTCTGTCATTGTTCTCGGATCGGTATTTTTCGGTGCGGTTATTTTTTCTGTCATTATTCTCGGTTCCGTGATTATCGGTGCTGTTATTTTTGACGTTGTTCTTCCAAATGAATACAAGGTTTTCGACAGGTTTTTAGCGGATGTTGCCGATGTGACCGTTGCAGAGGATGTCTCAACATCCTTCTTCAGGGAGTTACTCATCGTGTGTGGGCAATAGGGTCTGTTGGAAAGATCGACTGGCCGCCATGACAGTATCCTGTCCAAAATGCATCGCCATTTTTCAACTACCAATTTATTTATGGAAAGCGAGTCGCTGAAGGGGCGTCCTTTGGCCTTAGAACTTTCCCTTTCCCAGTGGGCCTCAGCGCACCGCCAGTCAAAGAAGACCAACTGAGGCTCGGGTGGCGGGGGCCTTAAGAGTCCGAGTCCTCTAGGGTCATCGGGTCCACGGCCGATGAGGTCATTGGGTCCGAATCTGGATGAAATGGGGTCACCGGGTACGATTATAAATGGCCTGCAGCATCCGGGGTCATTGGGTCTGTGGCCTGTGAGGTCATTGAACCTGCGGCCAGTAGGGTTATTGGGTCTGCAGCATCTGGGGTCATTGGGTCTGCAGCATCCGGGGTCATTGGGTCCGCAGCATCTGGGGTTA
>NW_025942827.1:0-648 GCF_000764305.2 Hyalella azteca | reverse complement strand
ATCATCATCATCATCATCATCATCATCATCATCATCATCATCATCATCATCATCATCATCATCATCATCATCATCATCATCATCATCATCACGCACACGTGCTTTCCTGGCTTTACGTACCTCTTCCAGGTTGATTCAAAATTTCAGCATTCGGTGGAATATATAACTGCTTTAACAGGTTTGCACTGCATATGTTCTTCATAATTGAATCTTATTTCCACTATAGCTGCATCCATCAATTGGACATATG
Source organism: Hyalella azteca (assembly GCF_000764305.2). NCBI lineage: Eukaryota > Metazoa > Arthropoda > Malacostraca > Amphipoda > Hyalellidae > Hyalella > Hyalella azteca. The sequence goes on along the minus strand of NW_025942827.1, from coordinate 398 downwards.
TATTTTTTCTCGCCCTGGCTGACGTCCAGACGACGACGTCCAGACGCAAGGCATCTCATGACTCAGCGACCAGGACACAACTAGTCAAACACGCACACGTGCTTGCCTGGCTTAATATATCGCTTCCAGTTTGATTTGAAAGCACAGCATTCGCTGGAATAAATGACGGCTTTTAGGTGTTTACATGGAATATGTTGTTCGCAATTTAATTTATTATTCGACCCGTATACACAACCCTCAATTGGTCATAACATAACATAGTGATGTCGGCGCTGAAGTGTAGGCCTGATGTCGCCTGTCGCCGCTTCTTTTCCTTTTCGTGCCTTGTTCACAGATCTAAACTCGTGTCATTTGACCGGATCTTTTCATGACTGACGATAGTTTGAAGTAGCTACTAG
>NW_025942826.1:0-605 GCF_000764305.2 Hyalella azteca | reverse complement strand
ATAACCCCCTTTATTTAATACTTTTTCTTTTTTGTACCCACTCATTATTTCAGGCTACATTCCAACTACTAAGATTCTTATGATTCGATTGCACGACGTTCACATAGGTTTTTGAAAACATTATTGTCAATTATCCATCATATTTTTCACAAGTTTAGGATCTGGCTGATATTTTAAAGAACTTTTTTAAAAAAATTAAAATTTTTAAGTGTGCGCCATATATGGCGCATATTGCAGTTTGGGACATGCATGTGTGTACCATATATGGCGCACGTCGCAGTCAAAGTGTTAAAAATTATTTTAATTTCAGTTTCACAGAGTTTTTGTTGAATAGATCCATATAATAGACAAAATTATGGCTAAAACTGAATTCAAACCCTATGACTTCATATTTGCTAAAGTTAAGGGATACCCACATTGGCCTGGCAGGGTAAGTCTTCAATTTATATATAAGCTTAAATGTTATAATTACCTTGGACCTTACTTATCATTGGATCCAAATCTTCACAATTAAATTGATCAAAATGAATAATTTATTGACTCCTAAGCAGGATGTAATTTTAAATAAAACAGGGGAACATTTTTGCCAAGTTACTCAGTATTGC
>NW_025942825.1:0-405 GCF_000764305.2 Hyalella azteca | reverse complement strand
GAGCATAAAATTAACCTTTAACAATGATTAACATGATGCCAGTTGACTTCATGGCTGCAGGACATCGTCGGGGGCGCCCATTGAACGCTTGCATTGTTGTGCTCATAAGTAAATATCTGTGAAGAATGTCCCCTGTTATCGAACTGAATATTCACATGTCGGTAACTAGTGACGCAATGAGTGACCTTCATGCCAGCTTTGAATTAACTTATTTATAGTGCCGCTAGAAACTAATATTATCGCACTATCAAGCACGTACACTGTTAGAAAAAACGGTGAAAAAACGGTCCCACCGGCATCCTAGTGGCCGGTCTCCCCGTGAAAATAAACTGTTTCGCCGTTTTTATCAGATGTTTTACGGATTTCTGGTGTTAAATTGGAATAAAAACGGCGACACGGTGTTTC
>NW_025942824.1:17285-18469 GCF_000764305.2 Hyalella azteca | reverse complement strand
CTGACAAGGAGGGACAGGTGACAAGGAGGACAAGTGTCACCTGACAAGGAGGGACAGGTGACAAGGACAGGTGTCGCCTGACAAGGAGGGACACAAACAACAACCGTCAGGCAACGAGCCCCCTGTGTCGGGGCGCTCGATAACAATGTTCCTATTAACAATAAATCCCACGGAACTTCCAACAAACATAGACACCCATCAGAAGAGCCCCCAGTGGGGTGTGGTGCTGGGGGAATTCACCCACTAGTTGGTGAGAATGGATGAAGATGTCAGTGGACGTTTACCACAGCTTACAATCTTGTCAGCAGAATGTTTGAGTCCTACGGCCAAATGCTGGTAACCATCTTGTTGATAACATAGATGTAACGCTCTTATTCAAAGGACGCTACGCCTAGAACGGTGCAGCACCTGCTGACGTACTGAGCTCTAGGCTTAAAAGGAGGTTCAATAATTTTATACTAAGTTTCTTGGTTTAATAGTGAAGGAACTAACAGTTGCAATTATTGATTATATCTGAAAAAAAAAACGAAAATGAATACATAATACAAACTTTGGCACGGTTATGACAAATATAAGAGAATCTAAAAAAATAGAACAGAAAATACACAAAAAGAATATGAACTAAGAACACTGAACAAGTAAAGCAACCCTGGTCGCGGACAGAGTAAAAGTGGCGTGTCCGTAAATTCTGTCCGTAAATTGTGTCCGTAAATATGTGTCCATAAATATGTGTCAATAAATATGTGTCCATAAATATGTGTCCATAAATATGTGTCTGTAAATTGCTTATTCTAGTAAGTGTTGCCATATGGGCATTTCATACTACATAATTTCCAAATTAAGGAGCTGCGGCTACAATAGATCTAAATAAAACTTTCCGTAGCTGCCATGCTATTGCACTTAGTCGGTCATTAAAATTCAAGTTTACCAGGATAAAACATAATTTTATGGTCTAACAGATTGCCATGCCAGACATGACTGTACATTTTTACCTTCTCTATGTAGTTTGATCCAAAAGATGCACAAAAGATGAATAAATGAATACCAATATTAGTGAACGATCACCATCGTTCACAAGGAGACATGAGTTATGGGGGATGAGGGGACATGAGTTAGGGGGGATGAGGGGACATGAGTTAGGGGGGATGAGGGGACATGAGTTAGGGGGGATGAGGGGACATGAG
>NW_025942824.1:14143-17176 GCF_000764305.2 Hyalella azteca | reverse complement strand
TGTAGGGGAAGGTGGGGACACGGAGGGGTGTAGGGGAAGGTGGGGACATGGAGGGCTGTAGGGGAAGGTGGGGACACGGAGGGCTGTAGGGGAAGGTGGGGACATGGAGGGCTGTAGGGGAAGGTGGGGACACGGAGGGGTGTAGGGGAAGGTGGGGACATGGAGGGGTGTAGGGGAAGGTGGGGAAGACCAACCTTGGAGTTAGGGATCTTGACATCGCAGACCCTGCCGTCGATCATGTGTCGCTGGCCCAGGGCCCGCTTCTGGGCCTCGTACGACGCAAACCTGATGAACCCGAACCCCTTGGACTGGCCCGTCTTGGCGTCCTTCTTGATCTGTGGTGAGGGACAACATTAGCATGATGATGTTGAGTCGTCAATAATAGCATCAGGTGGCATTGAAATGTGACGTTAGTGCGTGCACTATATACGTTAGTGATTTAAATGCTGTGTTAGTGATCTTATATATTTTAAAGATCTTGGGGTTCTTCTTGATCTGTGGTGAGGGACATTAGCATGGTGGTGGTGGTGGTGGTGGAGTGGTGGTGGTGGTGGTGTGGTGATGGTGGTGGTGTGGTGGCGATGGTGTTGGTGGTATCTTAGGGTCCTTCTTGATCTGTCGTGAGGGATAACATTAGCATGATGGTGCTAGTGACACGGCAATAATAACATGACGTGGCTATTTGTATGTATATTAGTGTCTACATATCGCACGTGGGCTTATCGTGAAACATTGACCTGGCTTGTTGTACTCAAAGCAGGATACGTGACGAGGTGTCGAGGTATGAATCAACTCAGTTACGAGGCCCATGCTTAACAACACACGTCCACCCCTTACTGCTATCAGCAGGTCGCCTGCCACTGACCTGACACATGAGCAGGTCGCCTGCCACTGACCTGACACATGAGCAGGTCGCCTGCCACTGACCTGACACATGAGCAGGTCGCCTGCCACTGACCTGACACATGAGCAGGTCGCCTGCCACTGACCTGACACATGAGCAGGTCGCCTGCCACTGACCTGACACATGAGCAGGTCGCCTGCCACTGACCTGACACATGAGCAGGTCGCCTGCCACTGACCTGACACATGAGCAGGTCGCCTGCCACTGACCTGACACATGAGCAGGTCGCCTGCCACTGACCTGACACATGAGCAGGTCGCCTGCCACTGACCTGACACATGAGCAGGTCGCCTGCCACTGACCTGACACATGAGCAGGTCGCCTGCCACTGACCTGACACATGAGCAGGTCGCCTGCCACTGACCTGACACATGAGCAGGTCGCCTGCCACTGACCTGACACATGAGCAGGTCGCCTGCCACTGACCTGACACATGAGCAGGTCGCCTGCCACTGACCTGACACATGAGCAGGTCGCCTGCCACTGACCTGACACATGAGCAGGTCGCCTGCCACTGACCTGACACATGAGCAGGTCGCCTGCCACTGACCTGACACATGAGCAGGTCGCCTGCCACTGACCTGACACATGAGCAGGTCGCCTGCCACTGACCTGACACATGAGCAGGTCGCCTGCCACTGACCTGACACATGAGCAGGTCGCCTGCCACTGACCTGACACATGAGCAGGTCGCCTGCCACTGACCTGACACATGAGCAGGTCGCCTGCCACTGACCTGACACATGAGCAGGTCGCCTGCCACTGACCTGACACATGAGCAGGTCGCCTGCCACTGACCTGACACATGAGCAGGTCGCCTGCCACTGACCTGACACATGAGCAGGTCGCCTGCCACTGACCTGACACATGAGCAGGTCGCCTGCCACTGACCTGACACATGAGCAGGTCGCCTGCCACTGACCTGACACATGAGCAGGTCGCCTGCCACTGACCTGACACATGAGCAGGTCGCCTGCCACTGACCTGACACATGAGCAGGTCGCCTGCCACTGACCTGACACATGAGCAGGTCGCCTGCCACTGACCTGACACATGAGCAGGTCGCCTGCCNTAGCAGGTTATCTTACAGGATAGCAGGTTATCTTACAGGATAGCAGGTTATCTTACAGGTCAGCAGGTTATCTTACAGGATAGCAGGTTATCTTACAGGTCAGCAGGTTATCTTACAGGATAGCAGGTTATCTTACAAGTCAGCAGGTTATCTTACAGGTTAGCAGGTTATTTTTACAGGTCAGCAGGTTATCTTACAGGTTAACAGGTTATCTTACAGGTCAGCAGGTTATCTCACAGGTCAGCAGGTTATCTTACAGGTCAGCAGGTTATCTCACAGGTCAGCAGGTTATCTTACAGGATAGCAGATTATCTTACAGGTCAGCAGGTTATCTCACAGGTCTGCAGGTTATCTCACAGGTCAGCAGGTTATCTTACAGGTCAGCAGGTCATCTTACATGTTAACAGGTTATCTTACAGGTTAGCAGGTTATCTTACAGGTCAGCAGGTCATCTTACAGGTCTGCAGGTTATCTCACAGGTCAGCAGGTTATCTTACAGGTCAGCAGTCATCTTACATGTTAACAGGTTATCTTACAGGTTAGCAGGTTATCTTACAGGTCAGCAGGTCATCTTACATGTTAACAGGTTATCTTACAGGTTAACATGTTATCTTACAGGTTAGCAGGTTATCTTACAGGTTAGCAGGTTATCTTACAGGTTAGCAGGTTGTGAATGGAATTTAAGTTGTGAACTGAATTTAAAAGCCACTGAATAGGAGTTATAGCCATAAAATGATTTAGCTAGTTTGGTTCAGTTGGTAAATTCTGTTTATATTGATAACTCAGGTTATTCAATTGAAAATAGACTTGGAATAGACCTAAAAAGTTGGTCTTAAGGGGAGCGTCTGGGGTAAAATTTTGAATTTTGGCTTTTCCGGTTTTTAGTCTCATCTTAAAGCTGACATTCTGCTCTATCCAACGGTACCAAAATCATCTTTGTACGTTGATTTATGCCTGTCTCTTATACACATCTAGATGTGTATAAGAGACAGAGGAGGGACAGGTGTCAAGGAGGGACAGGTGACAAGGAGGGACAGGTGACAAGGAGGGACAGGTG
>NW_025942824.1:0-13679 GCF_000764305.2 Hyalella azteca | reverse complement strand
TCATGATCTTATCAACCAATCACAGTCTGGAGAGGATGACATCATGATCTTATCAGCCAATCACAGTCTGGAGAGGATGACATCATGATCTTATCAACCAATCACAGTCTGGAGAGGATGAAGTCATGATCTTATCAACCAATCACAGTCTGGATAAGATGACCTCTCAAGCTGCAAAGGGACACGTCTCCACCCACAAGTACTTATATATTAGAATTCAACCATGCTGCAGACCTGGAGTTGTGCTTGGTAAGCAGTCCAGATCAATGGCTGGAGTTGGTCTACAAGGAAGCCTGCAACTCCCGGTCTGCTGGGTTCAGACACATAAGTCAGGCCCTATGCTTCAGAACTTCCAATCAGTGGCTTATAAATTAGTTTCACAACCTTACACAAAGGTTCTGAGGGGGCACAAAGGGTGCTTAGGGCTTCTGAGGTTCTCAAAGAGTTCAGGGGTTCTGACGGATGTAGGGGCTCAAGGGGTTCTGAGGTTCTCAAAGGGTTCAGGGGTTCTGATGGATGCATTTCTGTTTTACATATGTGTACCAAGTTTCAGAGTGATCCGTCTGTGAATAGCCTAGATAAATTTTACCCCAGACGCTCCCCTTAATTAGGTCATGGATCAGGCGTCATCAGTGATAATGTTGATTAGTAGTAAGTACTATTGTCTGCCTTATGTAGGGCTGCAGACCTGGAGTTGTGCTATGGCAAGCAAAAGCTGGAGTTGGTCTACAACAAGCCTACAACTCCATGTGCCATACTTTCAAACTCGCCAAGTGAACGTAAGTACTTACGCTCTATTTTCTTGTCTATGATTAAGTGAACGTAAGTACTTACGCTCTATTTTCTTGTCTATGATTAAGTGAACGTAAGTACTTACGCTNTGACAAGGAGGACAGGTGTCACCTGACAAGGAGGGACAGGTGACAAGGAGGACAGGTGTCACCTGACAAGGAGGGACAGGTGACAAGGAGGACAGGTGTCACCTGACAAGGAGGGACAGGTGACAAGGAGGACAGGTGTCACCTGACAAGGAGGGACAGGTGACAAGGAGGACAGGTGTCACCTGACAAGGAGGGACAGGTGACAAGGAGGACAGGTGTCACCTGACAAGGAGGGACAGGTGACAAGGAGGACAGGTGTCACCTGACAAGGAGGGACAGGTGACAAGGAGGACAGGTGTCACCTGACAAGGAGGGACAGGTGACAAGGAGGACAGGTGTCACCTGACAAGGAGGGGCCCAAACAACAACAGGACCCCACAACTGAGACCCGCAGTCCGGCACAACGAGCCCCCTGTGCAGAGGCGCTCAATAACAAAGTCCCTGTCCTAAATTAACGAGAAATCCCAAGGAACTTCCGACAAGCATAGACACCCATCAGAAGAGCCCCCAGTGGGGTGTGGTGCTGGGGGAATTCACCCACTAGTTGGTGAGAATGGATGAAGATGTCAGTGGACGTTTGCCACACATCCCAATCTTGTCATCAGAATGTTTGAGTCCTACGGCCAAATGCTGGTAACCATCTTGTTGATAAAATAGATGTAACGCTTTCATTCAAAGGATGCTACGCCTAGAACGGTGCAGCACCTCCTGACGTACTGAGCTCTAGGCTTAAAAGGAGGTTCAATAATTTTATGCTAAGTTTCTTGGTTTAATAGTGAAGGAACTGAACAGTTGCAATTTTTGATTATATCTGAAAAAACGAAAATGAATACATAATACAAACTTTGGCACGTTTATGACAAATATAAGAGAATCTCAAAAAAATACACCAGAAAATACACAAAAAGATCATGAACTAGGAACACTGAACAAGTAAAGCGACCCTAGTCGCGGACAGAGTTAAAGTGGCCGGTGGAAATAAGTGTTTATTATAAATTCCTTATTCTAAAAATTTCTAATAAATAAATTGCTTATTCTAGTAAGTGTTGCCATATGGGCATTTCATACTACCTAATCTCCAAATTAAGGAGCTGCGGCTACAATAGATCTGAATAAAAGTTTCCGTAGCTGCCATGCTATTGCACTTAGTCGGACATTAAAACCCAAGTTTACCAGGATAAAACGTAATTTTATTCCAGCACGGCTCATTTTAAAGAGGTGCATGTTTATGATTTCAAAACCAGCACAACAGATTCATGGTCAAACAGACTTGACATTGCCATGCCAGACTTTAACGACTTGGTCCACAGATATTTGCGTCCCGAACTCCTGTGCTCCACCAGCAGGTGTCACACGTCGGGGCTTCAGTGATGAGATGGTTGCTGCATCATCACGACTTTCTTTTGTGGTCTGTCGTGGCTCCAGCACTCGGCCAGGGCCACGGTTCTTACGGAGTATAGATGCGTAAGTGGTGCCCGGTCGTGGGACAATGGCACTCGCTTGACGCTTTGCGTCTCTATACATTAGTTTTTGTTTTACTTGTATTGCCAGCGTTTCCTGTTCAAGTTTGTAATGATAGCAGTCAGGTGATGATGCTTCATGGGGACCTCCACAATTAGGGCATCTAGCCGGTCGGAGACACGGCAAATCATGTGCATCTGGGGCATATAGTAGTGGTCGCTCGGCATGTTTTAGCTCCGTGGTTGAAGCGCTGGCACTTATAGCATCGGCGTGGGCGAGGGATGTACTCTCTCACAGCACAGCGGTGCCACCCGATCTTCACTTCAGTTGGGAGCTTGCATGTTGCGAATGTTAAGACATATAACGGGAGGTCCACCAGGGTTCCATGCAACTTCTTCTTCTTTTGGTAGATTGATTTAACGTTATAGTGGCTAAGATGCTCTTGTAGTTTTGTTTGCTTTGTACTTCCACAATGAGGGCTCCGTCGCGGGTCTCGTGCGCATTTTTGGGTTCACTGCCCAAAGAAAGGACAAGTTGCCGGTTAGCCAGAACTACGTCAATGGCAGCTAGGCTCTCACCCGTCGTCGACGAGACGCGGAAGAAGTGAGGGTAATCTCGGTTGTGGGCTTCTAGGGTTGGCTGAGTTTGTCTCCATACGTCTCTAAATCGTCATTAAAGCGTCATAAAAACACCTCTAAAACGTAACTGAAACGTCATGAAAGCGTCGTTCCTCGTTTAGAATTCTTATTTTGCCCGGCCCTGCCAGAGGCCTGAGGGCGCGGGCTAAATGGCTCCAGCGTCGAGATCAACGTGGAGGCGGGAGAGGTCAAGGTTGGTTCCGTAGTGAGGGTTCGGGTTGTTTCCGTTGTCGGGGTATCAGGTACGAGAGGCGCATTCAAAGAGGTCATTTTCCTGGAGGTGAGGAAAACATGAGTAGTCCCGCAACTACAGGGTGAGTTTGAGGGAGGGGTTTGTTTCCTAACTTCCAACCTCCATAAGGAGACGTTAGGGTCCATATGGACCCTAATGTCTCTATATGGAGGATAAATTTTGTGCTTACCTTTGTTGTCTTACGTTGCCCATCCTCATTCATTGACTGGGAAATGTAATCTCCTGAAATTTTATTGTAGTCTCCCTCCAAAGAGCCCCCACTGAAACTCTCTCCCTCTGCAGGATGGTGGTGACCCACCAAGCTACAAGATGTCCCCACTAACCCCTCTCCGCCTACAGGATGGAGGCAACCCGCTGAGCTGCAAGGTGTTCGTGGGGCGCACCACAGAGGACATCACCGCCGAGGACCTCAGGGAATACTTCGAGAAGTTCGGGGAGGTCACGGACGTCTTCATCCCCAAGCCCTTCAGGGCCTTCAGCTTTGTCACTTTCCTCGACCCAGAGGTTAGGGGGGCTGATGGAGAGGGCATGGGACTTGTGGGGGAGAAGGGGGGTTTGCCGGGGGTAGTTAAGGCTCATGAGCTATTATCTCACGTCCCTCTAGGGCGATGGACCTGTCGAGTTCCTAACTGCGTGTCGTGGCTGCAGTGCCGGTGTGTGTTTATTGCCCGGCCTGTAGTGGCGACTAGGGTAGTTAGTGATGATCATTGGCCGCCTGTTAGATGCACATTTGAGACACATAGTTGGTTTGATGGAGACATGGTTAGTTTGATGGACACATTTAAGACACATAGTTTGATGGACATATTTTAAGACACAAAGTTAGTTTGATGGACATTTTAGACACATAGTTTGATGGACACATTTTAGACACATAGTTAGTTTGATGGACACATAGTTTATAGTGTTATATAGTCTGTTGTATTAGGGGGGCTTATGTAAGTCATTTCATCGGAAGACTATAGGAGGTTAAAACCTGAATTTGCTGAATGGCTGAGCTTGCTGGGGAAACTTTTGGTGCATTGGACTCAAACCCCTCCCCCGGGTGCTGGATGCGAGTGTCTCTCACCGCTACACCGCGCGGCAGCAGTTCAGCTCCGTGCTGAGCTGCTCTCATGTCTGCTGTTGCACGAGATGCTCAGTCAGCTCTCAGCCTCTCCTGAGGGGGCAGCTCTGCTAACTCTGTGCTGTGCCCTAATGCATGCTGTGCTGTGTCCATATGTGTACTGTGCTGTGCTGTGTCCAGATGTGTGCTGTGCTGTGCAGATCGCACAGCGGCTGTGTGGAGAGGACCACATCATCAAGGGCGTGTCCGTGAACATCTCGAGCGCCACCCCCAAGGCTCATAATTTAAATCACTTCTCCTGTTAAGTTTGTGTACTTACATACATTAAAATACGATTTTTCAAGTGTACGAATATTTATTTCCCCCCACTGTACTTGTGAATTCAACCAATTTCACTTGTTTCTAAGGTCTTTTTCCCATTTATTCAGCAAAAAACAAGAAAAATTATCATTCATTCAAATTTCAATTTATTCAAAAAAATCATTTTCAGCTACAATTAAGTCTAATAAAATTCTGCTTCATATTAGAGATTGGCTATTACCAATTGTTGTACCATCTTATTATTACAGATTAATAAAATATGCAGCTCATACCTTTCCAAAAGAGTTCACACTCAATCTGGANACTGGGCGGCCAGAGTAGACAGCAGAAGGGAGCCGTCCTCCTCCAGGGGAAGTTCCATGCTCTCCTCCCCCTCCTCCTCTGCAACCTGCACAACAGAACGGATGATAACAGGATAACAGAGTGGATGATAACATGGCAACAGAACAAATGATAACAGGACAACAGAACGGATGATAACATGACAACAGAACGGATGATAACATGACAACAGAATGGATGATAACAGGACAACAGAAATAACGGCACAGTCGAGAAGTATGGCAGTACAGCAACAAGGATGACAACATGAAATATAAATGATAGAGATTAAATAGAAATTACATCACAACAATGATTTTCAATTACAAAACTAAGCAAAGGTCATAAAAATGGATGAAATGGTCAGCACATACAGGCATTTTTGTCATATTCATGATAGGTTTCTCAGTTTCTGCATTCTGCTTTATTTTCCATTTTAGAATGTCAAGTAGGGACCTATTAACCATTGGTAAAGATGACTAGTTTGATAATTAGTTAAGTTGACAGAGTTTGCCAAAATTAGAAGAGATGCCAATATCTTGAACCAAAAAGCTTTACTGGCTTAACTGTGCTTTCTTGCCAGTCAAATGGCAAAAATTGGGCAGAAGTCACACACTTGTGAATTTAACCAATTTTTACTCGTTTCTATGGCACTTTCTCCATTTCTTTAGCTGTTCAGCAAGAAACAAGAAAAATTATCTATATAAATTAAAAATTTTTAATTTGCAAATGTATAATAGTGATTTTCAGCTACAAGTCTAATAAAATTCTGCTTCATATTCGAGATTGGCTATTACCAATTGTTGTACCATCTTATTATTACAGATTAATAAAATATGCAGCTCATACCTTTTAGCAGCCTAGCAGGTCTCTACACAGCATAGCTATAGCTGGCACTCGCTACTTTGTATTAAAAATATATTCCAGCAGGCAGCAAAAAATTTGTACAAATATCACGACACACATCAAAGGGATCAAACTGGTATTATCTTACCATTTGATCATTAGAAAATAAGAACAAAACACTTAATTTGCTAGGTATGCATGATAAAGAAATTCATGTGTGACACATCCGTACCTGAATATAGCACGACATATTGCAATTCTCTTAGTTTATTACAAATTCTAATGAATGTGATTATTCAACACGAATCAAAATTCGGCTTTTTGTTCCAGTGTAACACTGAGTTCTTTCTATTAATTTCTTATCACACCAAAGCTTCGACTTGAAAAACAAAAAGCCACTGCTGCTGTGTTATGGTGAATTTTTTTTAAAGTACGGCAAAAACTTCAAAAAATATGTATTATGCCCCACTGATGACGTGATCAATGAATAAAGTACGAAATTACTCTGCATGTAATATAAATTTATTTTTTAAAGGAAAATAACGTGTGCGTGATGTGATTATCGGTAATATGGGAAAGGAATATCGGTAATATGTCATAGCGACATAAATCATTTAGATATGAGCATCCTATAATCTATTCGTATTTTACAATGTTTTGAAAGCCACCGTAATCATTATCACCTTCATTATGTACTAACGAAAAGTTAATTAATAAGACATTTCATAATGAATCTATACCTAGAACATGAAGACCGGCAACATTCCTACATTGCTGGAACCGAGTTAGTTGATGCAAGCAAGTACGAAGCTGATGCGCGTGTACTGGTCTCAATAATTTAACCATTATCTAAATCTACGTGGCATGTCTTCATTTATCAAGGTAATATATCATCTAGTTCACTTTAATCACTACTTTTTTATATTTTATTCGAATTATCTTGCTTTTATTTATTCAGAATATGTCTTGATTCAATGCTGACGTAGTACAATGCCGGATATGGCGGCGCCATTCCTCGCAGGCTCACGCATGTGGTCCAAATTAATTTCGTATTTATTAACTCTTCGCGTTGAAAGATCAGTTTGGATGAATATTTTTAGGATTTCTTTCTCGGCTGGTAATTTCTATTAGATTTATGTATCTGAGAATATTTTGTCTTCTAATTAAATGTACAAGAATTGTACCTACTAGGATTTTTTTATTTCAATGTGCCTATTATTTATTTGCATTTTAACAATGAAGAAAAAAGTTTTTATTAGCCTAATAATGACTTTCCAAGTTTCCAAAACAATTTACCTTGTGGGTTAACTCTTATAATGGCGCTACAAACCACTGATAATTTTTGGTGATACTGACTTTAAACTTGAATTTGCTATCTCATGTTAATTTGCTCTCTTTGCCAGCAGGCATGGAATATATCTACTTGGCGAGCCGCGACTGAATTTTTCGAGCCATGGTTTTATGGATTTGCAAGCCGTGATTCCATTTCTTTGAGCCGTGAATTCCATATCTTGGCCATGAAAAGCCATTTACGAGGCGCGAATTTATTTACAAAGTCCATGCACGTGTTACCCCAAATCTCTAATTTTACCCTAAAAGGCTAAAACCACTGTGCAGAGAGTGAATGAATATTGCAAGATCTTTGGCGACGCTTCAGTAGCAAAATTTACCCATTCAGAAGATCTTGCTGACACATTTAGATTGAAACTCTTGCATTTAATATATTTGTCAGTCTTTGGCCAACTATTTAAAAAAAAGTAAGGTTTCCGGTATGTTGGATAGATCAGGATCAGGATGCAGTGAAGCTTGTCCGGAAATCAGTTGCAATGATTTCCCGCCAAAAAAAATGTTAACAATTTTACGATTGTGTAGTGTAGTTGCGGTCACATTAGAGCGGTCAGACTGCATTATCACATGTTCAGTTGACACTTGCTGTACGATCGGACTGTTTTTAGGGTAAAATTAGTTATTTGGAGTAACAAGTGCATGCAACCTTGTAAATAAGTTCGTGGCTTGTAAATAGTTTTTCATTACTCAGTGTAAATGGCTTTTCATTAAAAATTACCCGGCGATGCATCTTGAAAATGGTTGGCGACGCTTTGGGCTTAAAAACCCATATATTGGCAACGCTGCTTCCACACTCTGCATCCTGGCCCTAAAACAGTCAAATGGCAACGATAAAATTTGTCTTTACTGTAAGTTGAGCACATGTTAATGCAGTCAGACCGCTTTGACATGACTGCAACTATGTGCAATCTTCAACAAAACGTTTAATTGATTTGTTTTACATTACAATGTTTATGTTTTTTCTGCAGGATATTTTGGCTTACTGCAATTATATATTAGAGCCGCGATATTTCAGATAAAAATAGGACTTTTCCAGCCCTGTTTGCCAGGACAGAAATTTTGAACCTGAGTTATTAAACTATAAAACTATACAATGGTAAACTTAGATGATTATCTATCAAGTTAGAAAAGTTTAATTCACATAGTGGCATGCAAGCATGGAAAACCTCTACCATTAGGGCCGTCCGGCCGTGAATAGAGCTTTCCTACCATTTCCAGAACCACGAAATTTCCGTCAAATTGATTACCTCCTATATAATTGTTAACAAAAGTCCATTATCGGGCCACAAGTTTCCAAATGTATAAAAAATTCCTCACTTTTCAGCCGTGAGATTTCAGAAACAAGTGGGAAGATTCCAATACTGGTGGCATGGAGATTCTGAGACTATATATGGCAGTTCATCTCAAGTTACTACATGGCAGTTCATCTCAAGTTACTACTTACTGGTACTGACTAAAACCCTGACCAAGTGACTAAAACCCAGAGTTCCCTACCCATGTATGTATTTGGGTTCACAGAAAAATGCATTTTTTGTTTGAACTAATTGATAGAGAATGATCTGAAACATCCAGAGAACATGAAACATTTTTATAAAAATTTTCTAAGTAAATTGACACTTTGACAGAAATTCAATAAAAAGGTATTATGTTTTATGGACGTTTCAGAACATTCTCTATCGATTAGTTTGATAAAAAAATTCACTTCTCTTAGACCTTCATTTGCTGGTGTGACAAAATTTTTCCAATTAAATATAAAAATTGTATATGTAAAATTAGAAGTTTTCTTGATGTTTCCCATGATTTACAGGATTTTATTTGTTGTGAACTTGGTCCGGCAGACGGTCCAGCAAATCAAGAAAAATTATTTCATAACTCAAATAAAAATCCTAATTTCATGAATATTACCTCTTTTGTTAAATGAACTTTCGACAACATCTTCAACATGCAGTGCATTAATTCCATACACCCAACAATTCATTTGTTTTTGTTGCCTACATTGGCAAACTAGCATCTTTTGCTGCCATTCGACTATAACTTGTATAATTTTTAGACATAGTGGAACAATGCAATCAAGTACGTTTTATTTCCTTGTTTTATGTCTTGTATAGCTATACCAGGTATTTCTGCCCCGCCAAAACCAAACCAATTACCGAAGACGCTGCGGTGGAGAAGACCGCTCATTTGCTTTATAAATCTAAGACAACTTGCACGGACCATTGATACACCTCAATTGTAACCCTGGCCCATTTCAGAATATATGAGTATTTTAAATCTGGTAATTATTTCAAATTAGTTCACAATTTCAACTGTGAACTTATGTTCCCAAAAATATTTTTTATTCAATAAATTTTAACTCGATTCCGATGGTAGCTTTCAACTGCAAACTTATATTTACAAAATATTTTTTATTTTATTATGTTTACAAAAATATATATTATGAGGCGGCGCTAGTGGCAAACCAGAGATTTTTTAGAATTAGGTCATTTTAATTTCCTCATTTACTCAATATTTAAACAAATTTCTTAAGTATGATAATGCTGGTATCCAAAATACTTAACTGGTCTACTTATAGTACTCAAAATTGAACTTGAAGGAGAGTCTAGAAAACTCTCTACATTGCCACTAAAGAACTCACTTTGCCCGTGGACCAATCCGGGTCCAGGTTTTAGTATGTACCTTATCTGATCTGCTTGAAGTTGGGATAAGGGATGTGCAAAAAAATGTTCCTCATATCTTAATGAAAATTATGCAGCTGAAAAGAGAAAATTTTCAGAAAATTACCGTATAAATATGAGTGGAATACAAATAGAAGTGAAAAAACTACAAATTTTTCCTTTATTAAATTATGTCTCCACAATGGATCAATTTTGGCACTCTTTTGGAAAAACTGGCATTGCTAGCATTCCGTTGAGCCAACTTCATAGATTTTTTTAACCAATATTTCTTATCCATAGTGCTACAATTGTTATATTTTCAATAAACTTAGCCTAATTTTGTAGCTTATTAGTCGGACAAATCTTTTGTTAATAAATGAATTAAAGAAATTACATATCTAGTACATAGCATGAAATAATAGGAAGGTTTTAGTTGTAAGTCATGCAGAGCTGCAAAAATTCTATCGTTTTCTTGAATATCATGGCTCTAATATCACAATAATTTGATAGGTCTGAAATCTTCTGGCTCCTAAGTCATGTTTTTTTTGTTGATTGAAAATATTGTAGTGTGATAATTTTTATTTGATGAGATTTCAAACTTCTGTAGTTCAGTGCTGAGCTCTAACGAAAATATCCTCCACAAGACTGCACTTGAAATGGTTCACAAATGATCACTTGGTTGCAGTGATGGCAGACTGCATTATAACCTTGTTTTTGTGACCAAAATATGATGAATATATTATCATTTGCCTAAATGACTTATGTGAAAAAAATATCTTGTTGCTACTTCTCTCTAGGGATTACTAGATTAGGTAGATGAACTTTGAGCCATAAATGTCTTTCTTGCTCAAAAGTTGCGTTCCAGGGCCTGGGAAAAAGATTCACGGATCAAAATATATATATGTCATTGCCATATGTATTCCATTCCTGGCTCAAGACAACATATTAATTTATAATACAATGTGCACTCGTTACTTCTTTAGTTTAAAATGAGTTTACATCAATTGAACGGCAATTTTAACCAAAATTGTGAAATTACTATTGATGGAATATCAAGGAAACAATTCTTACTATTCTGGTCTCGTTTGAGCACTGCTGGCACACATGTAATATCAATCCTAGGTGTAGAAAATATAACTCAGTACTCACTGCAGTGAGTGACAGAGAGCGCATGAGCTGTGGTGGTGCAGTGGTGAGAGACTCTGTCTCTCGCATCCAGCTCCCGGGTTCGAGTCCCACTGAGGACAAGTTCTACCGGGAAGCTCAGCTCATGGTCAACTCAGCCATTCATCCAACTCTGGTTGATAAATGAGTACCTGGCTTGTCCAGGGTGTTGTGTAATGCAATCAAATGGTTCTGGCGGGTCAGCGAGCCAGTGATGGTTGTAGAACTACCAGTGGTACCGAGTGCCCGGAAAAACTGACCTATCACCCCCCCTCCCTAGTCGCCACTACCAGGATGGGCAATTACAACAACAACAACAACAGAGAGCGCATTTTCTTGTCGACAAAAACGTGAAGTCACTGACGGACAGACATGGCAAGCACAATAGTGCATTTTTTCCATAAATGAGGAAATGCGCTAAAAAGATAACTCAGTACTCACTGCAGTGAGTGACCGTATTTTCTCATCTACAGAAATGTGAAGTCACGGACGGACGGATGGACATGACGAGCACAATATACCTTTTTTCCATAAATGATAAAATGCGCTAAAAGTAATGCATGTGTGGGCATGTATGAAGATGAGAAGTTCTACTAATTATAGTCAACAATTGTATGAGAATACATTCCTGTAACTTATAAAATTATTTTTTGTGGTAAATTTGTGTGTTAATAACATATATATAACATAGCTAATGCTATTAGTATTGTTTTTTAAAATTTGAACAAAGGCAGTATTTATATAAGATCAAACAAAATAAGATGGTATTTGCAGACGTGACCAAATAATTTGTCTAAATTTCAAAATTAATTTCATGAAAGAAAGTTCATGCTGTATATATATTTTTTACACATTTTCAATATACTCAATGAAACATGGCTGCCAAACTAGACAAAGTAATCTATTAAATAAACACAATACCTTTGGTATAATTTGCTGTTTTGTTGTTATATTCCAGAGTTGAGTAGAATAGTTTTTTGGGACAAGACTCAATGAATTGGTATTCATGAGCATTATTATTATTATAATTTCTTATCTTGAATATTTTTCCTATTGTTAGCTAGCTAGGTATTATGATTAATTTTTTTTAGCTTTATTTTGTTATATCTTGGCTTAGTACAAATTAAATGCACAGTACAGTCACCCTGTTATTTGAGGCTCTTACCGCATGCCTTCAGTACTCAACATTACCCACTGCCAGTTGTGTATGGGGGTGATATTACCTTCATTACCCGCTATTATATAGAACTGTCCACTTATCCTCTTATTTATAAACAAAGAACTGGCTGCTCATTATCTTATCTATAAACAAATAACGGCATTTTTAGCGCATTTTCTCATTATGGAAAAAATGCAGTATTGTGCTCGCCATGTATGTCTGTCTGTCCGTGACCTCAAGTTTTCATCAACGAGAAAATGCACTCTGTCCCTCACTGCTACTGAGTTATATTTTTTATTTATTTAATGTTTGAACATTGGGCTGCTTGAACCAGGAGATGGTGGTTTGTCTTGGCAAATTTGTCAGATCAATTGTCAAGTAATACAGCAATCCCTTGATTAACGCGGTTAATAAATCCCCGAGTTTTACAGTGTTAAGCAAAACCGCGCTAATCAAACTTGAGAATATATGGGAATAATTATAATGAATCCTCAAAAATAGCAAAGGAAAGGAAAATTATGTATCATTACCCGCTATTATATAGAACTGTCCACTTATCCTCTTATTTATAAACAAAGAACTGGCTGCTCATTATCTTATATATAAACAAATAATGGCATTTTTAGCGCATTTTCTCATTTATGGAAAAAATGCACTATTGTGCTTGCCATGTCCGTCTGTCTGCCCGTCCGTGACCTCAAGTTTTCGTCGACGAGAAAATGCGCTCTCTGTCCCTCACTGCAGTGAGTACTGAGTTATATTTTTTATTTATTTAATGTTCGAACATTGGGCTGCTTGAACCAGGAGATGGTGGCTTGTCTTGGCAAATTTGTCAGATTAATTGTCAAGTAATATAAAAGAATTTGTCAGTTTGTTTCTCATGCATTCTGGAGAATAGACATGAGATTCTGGAATTCTTGAATGTTCATCATTTGTGAGCTATTCACTATGTACTGCATATGCTGACAAATTTCTTAACTTGCACTGCTGGTCATTCTAAAGTTGCAAGCAATATTGGAGGCATTTTTTGCAATAATAACTTAGTGTGTTAATAATAAGGAATAGAATTTTTCCTTTAGTGATGAACAACTTATATGTTAAAAAATAATATGTGCCTTCAATAACATATTCAAATGTCAAAAATAACAATAGACATGTTTTTAAATCTAATATGTCAATTTAAAGATGTTCCTTGTATAGTCTACACTAAAACGTATTGTGTGTCATTCATATATTAATTAATAATGATATATGTTAATACGTTAATTAATAAAACAGATTGTCATTTATGTGTCAATTCAAGACACTCCCTGCACTCCCCTGCAATGTAAACAAATGAACACACAAGAGTGACCAGGAGCATACATGTTAATATGTTAATAATAATACATGTTAATTTATAATAATACATGTTAATATGTATTATTATCAACAGGTGTCCGAGGAGGAGGGGGAGGATGTCATCGAGATCCCCGTGGAGGAGGACGGCACGCTGCTCCTCTCCAGCCTGGCCGCTCAGTTCCCGGGGGCGTGTGGACTGAAGTACAGGTGTGATTTGGGAGGGGTCC
>NW_025942823.1:0-338 GCF_000764305.2 Hyalella azteca | reverse complement strand
TTCTTGATATTTCTATTAATATTCCTCTGAATATTCCCCTTAGTGTTTTACTTGATATTCCCCTTAATATTCCTCTTAATATTCCCCTTAATATTCCTCGTAATATTCCTATTAATATTCCTTTTAACGATATTAATTATATACTCGGCACAAATATTTATGCGCTGAAAATAAAATCAGAAATAAATTCTTCATGAAATTCCAATAAAAAATATTACATGCAGAGGTGAATATAATGTGCGATTTGAATAAAAATATTAACACGATAATACTACTAACATGATAATATTGATTATGATTTAATATCACAATGATTATGATAATATTTTTGAACTGAC
>NW_025942822.1:0-1901 GCF_000764305.2 Hyalella azteca | reverse complement strand
CAAGTTGGCCACTAAACTTAATGGATGGCACCAAAGTTAGTGGCAAAAGCCAACTCGCTTAACATGAGTTCAATTAAGGAAAGCCGCAGGCACCACCACGTTGCCTCGAAGAATTTGAAGAAAAATGTAATGCAATGATTTGCGACATTTTAAATCTAATATAAAACGTTTGTTTATCGCTCAATGATGATAAATGAAAAATGTCAGAAGTATCAGCAGGACAAATTTCTAATGAAAGTAAAATAATAGAGAAAGTGAAATTTGTTTGAAATATGATCCCGAATCCGAATAGGCGACAAACAAGGTGGAGACCAACAATACTTTCATTTGACGGCTCTTGAATAATGATGATTTAAAGGGTTACAAACTTTAAATGACAGCAAGGGGAATAATGAGAGTAAAGATTGAACGAAAGAAGTGCACATGAAGAGGGGCGCGTCATTGGTCGGTCTCAAGTGAGCAATACTGCATTAGAAATTAGACAATTTTCTTTCCTTAAATAACGCCTGTACTGGAGCTGCGCATGCGCTATTATTACCTCTGAATAGAATAGGACCGAAACCCGACAAAATATATTCGAGAATTCCCAAAATTCCTTCAAATTTGTATTCAAAGTCCCGAGTTTAAGGCCATAAAATTGATGCCCTGTATCACAGATACCCACAGGGCTGCATACTCGAGTTCTACTCCAGGGACGACAATAACAAGGTCGTGTGGCGGTAAGAATAGATGCCAAAATCACGAGTGGCGTTCCACGGACCAGCGTTTACAATGAAAAGAGAACTTGGTTTCTGAGCACATTCTTGAATGAATTTTTCGCAAAATAATTTGCGTTTAGGATAAAAAATTGTAAAATCGTTCAATAGACTCTCTGTAACGTTCTTTCGTTAAAAAAACGTTAGACTAGTTACATTATTATTATTATTAGTTATTAGTACTAATTATTAGTTATTAGTTATTAGTAGTATTAGTTATTAGTAGTACATTATTAGTTTAGTACTGTAATTTCTGCTCCAGAAGTACTCAACACCAGATATGGAAAGTCATAAAACTTAGTGAAGAGATACGAATATTTCCAGCCCAGAGACGCGGTTGAACGTGATTACAGGTACAGCGTCCTGCCTTTTCGTCATCTTGATGCACTCGGTGTTATGAACGTCAACACAAAGGATTGATTTGGGTATATGGAGACCAATTCCAGCTGCGAGCAGTAGCATCTAAATAAGTTATTGCACGAGCAAAATTGAGTTTCGGATGAGTTCAAATATTATGTTGGGCTCTCTGTGATGCCAGCTAATATTCAAATTGATTTGCAGAAATAAATTTTAATCGCTTATATTGATAAATTAGATAAGGTATATTTACAACTACCGATAACTCATCCCATTGTATACATTTAAGAAACATTAACAAGGAATTGCTTCACGGTCAACATGCGGTTGAGACGTACACTGTCGCTGATAAAGAAATATATCTCTAATAGTCCAGCGAACCGTCAACTTTCCTGCTGACGGCAACATTCTGGGGGAAATAGGTTGAACTCAGACCGGCTCGGCTCGGCTTCCGACATAGAAATTTCGAAGAGGAAATACGTCTCGCAATAGAGCAATACAAAAATCCAGAAAAATCTACAAGCAAATAATTTAATAAATATATATATTATAATAACTCTGCATATATTGGAGTAACATAGAAATCTCCTGACACTAAAAAGTGTGCAACTAAGAGATTGTGAAGTTTCCATAAAGCACTCTCTATCAAGCGTGGAACTTGTTTTCTCATACCGGTTCGTGCTAAGGCGTTAACAAGAATCGACTCTTAACTGGCCAACGCAAAACCCAACCGCCATCTGTCGTCGTGTAGAATTGATCAAATTGAGAGGCGAAGAGGCGAAAACAAAA
>NW_025942821.1:0-503 GCF_000764305.2 Hyalella azteca | reverse complement strand
TTTGAAGCTTCAGACTTGCCAGCGCAATCCTCTTCTTAATTGCATGGGCGATTTAAAAATGATTCACTGCGGTTCAAAAGTTTTAAGCTTAAAAACTTTGCTGCTTCTGTTCCTTTTGCTCAAAATAACTTTATGTGTATTCAAATACGTTTATTGATGTAATTTTGGTGAGGCATAGTTTAAAGAATATGTTCAGTATATTCAAAAAGTATAGTCGAGGGGTATTTTTTGAGATTGAATTTATCAACTGAAAATAAAGGTCATTTAATTTCTTTCAACGATGAGACACTACGATGAGTATTAGTATATCAGTATATATCGATGATTAGTATCAGTATATAGTATATAATTGATATTAGTATACAGTTAGTAGTCGCAATGATTGATATACCTCGTCGGTAAATCTGCGTATTTTTCGAAACAATATACATCACTGGCACGGCTGGTACACACGAATCATGCATGGTGTTACGAATAAGTCCAAACTTAGGATCGCCGTATAA
>NW_025942820.1:0-644 GCF_000764305.2 Hyalella azteca | reverse complement strand
TACATAAGAAATTGGTTTAAATCTTGGGTAAATGAGGAATTAAAATTGAACCGATTCCAAAAAATCTCTGGTTTGTCACTATGCCTGGCACATCTTCCTGACCATGGCAGACCTAGTGCTTTGGCAATAGTATGTTGCACAATAGTATGACATCACTATTTCAACTATCAACGAATGCGTGGAAGTGGAACTAAGACAAAGCACTGAAAGCATAATATGAAGGAAAAACTAGAGAAGTGTCTGAATTACCCACAATGTCGGAATATAGTACGTTTAACCTATTATGATAAACTCAAGGCAGAGGATGAGAAAATAATACAAAAACAAAATAATTATTAATCCTATCAATTTCTTGCAATTTCCATTAATATATAAAAAATTTTCTCTTCTTGCAGCCCTGTAGGAATCCATTCATTGATCCAAATCCATGCCTTCAAAAGGGCAGAGAACTGAGAGTCTGAGACTTGAGAGGTGACTAACCTGCTATGTTGAGTCATTTGCAATTTATAGCACAATTACACAGGTAGGGTACCTACTGAATTTGATAATTAGGGTAAACGCGGTATATTCCGACACTTTAAGGACGCATCGAAAAATGAAAAACTATAAAAAAAAACGTATGCGTTACGTAAGTTCTGTTGCCT
>NW_025942819.1:0-548 GCF_000764305.2 Hyalella azteca | reverse complement strand
TGCAGGAAGGAGGTGGATGGCATCTGACTACGGGTACAAATAGTTGCCAGTTATCGCCAGATTAGAATCGTACTATTATTTCCAACCGATATCATTCTATTCATTGTTATAGGCATATCCCGTACGTGTTTACGTACCTGCTGTAATAGTAGTTTAAACATTCACTTTTATTTTAACGAGAGATATTATAAGATTTTAATTCATTAGATATTATAAGATATTATAAGATTACAAGATAGATATTATAAGATTATAATTCATTCTAAAGTCGCTTATTACAATTCGCTCAAGGGAAATAGGTGTTCACTGGGTCTGTGAACTCACTGCTCACCATCGATAAATGTTCATTGTTATTCATGTTTTCTGTGTTGTCACAAAGTAAATCTGCCTTACTAGGTACACCTTATAAGAGAAAACTTATTTCCTGCTTGCTATCAATCATACAGGCTCGAAGTTTCTACGCAGATAATCCTATGAATGGTCAGAGAAAGTCGCTTGCTTCGTTATTGTACGTTGATAATACAATAGTATTGGATGCATTTCTGAAC
>NW_025942818.1:0-82392 GCF_000764305.2 Hyalella azteca | reverse complement strand
ACCGGCAGCGGGCCCAGGCTGAGCCCAGCCATTTAAAATTTAAATGGTAACAAAAAATTAGCTCTATAATTTTACAATAATTAAAAATCCTTCTTCATGATCGTTTTTATTAAATGGGCATTTTTTTGGGCAATGAAAGTGAAATGGATTCCTATTTTTACACCGTACACGAAAATGACGAAATAGCTAAGACCTGCAAGAAGGCTAAGCGCCAAGGGTTGCCATGACGACGCCATCTTTTTCATAGCTCTAATTTAAGTGAACGCTCTTGCTGCTGCTCAGCTGCTGGCTGTCCGATGCACGAATGCACGATGAACCATCAACCAACATCAGATCAATCGTAATTGCGATGCTTACACATTATCACATATAACATATTTTTATTTTACTTTAATGACGAAATCATGCACGACACATTTTTGTTATGGAAATGAAAGAAATTCAAATTTATAATTAGTACTTACTGCAAATTCGGCAAGCCGTTGCCCGTTGGAATCAACAAAAACAGTAATTATTAAACACAGGAAATATAGATTGCACAAGATTCGAGAAGGTTCAGTAGAACGTGACACTGCCTCTAGGCTCTAAGGCTGTTCAACGTATGATGGATGTCGACAGGAAAGCGGGAAGCCGAGAACTCCTTATCTTATTCAAACTCTCTGTCACGGCTTGAGCTTGTTGTGTTGAGCGAAATTTAATGATAATAAATTCGAATATAACTTACTTACTTATATGAATAAATGTACATCTTTTTAATTGAGCAATTAATATCTCAAAAGAGCATTTTAATAATACAACTTTAGGAATAATTTTCCGTAATTTTTTTTGATGATCTAGGTTGACTTGGAATCGAATACATTTACTGGCTTCGACTTCAGCTCGAATAGTCTATACATAACCTACCTAAACTTCTTTTCATGTGCGTCATTATTTTGCACGAAAATTACTAAAAATGATCGTTTATATTATTTTAGCTTAATTTCATGACATTTTTTGGATAAATAATATAATAGACGAAAGTTTTAGGAATTTAAAGTGTAACCAGTTTTCTGTGTTTTTTTTAAGGACTAACTGACTTAAGCTTGCGTTCCGACTTCCGAATATTGGTTGGTCTTCGAATCAAATTTAATTTAAAATTTGAACGTACTATTGCTTTTTAACGCGTACAAATGTATTCAAATATACCAATAAAAATGAATGCCGATGCACTAGTTGCTACTACTTGGTATTAGCAAGTAGGCACGCATATATTTAGCATTGTACCAATGTCTTCATCAGTATTACTATGCACTATTTAGTAAAAGATATTACCATGCATTTCCTTATTATGATTTTTCAAGAATTTTGACTTATTTCAGGCGTAAAGTAGGGTAAATTTGTTATCATCATTTTTGTTATTTTTTTCTCGATTTTTTAAGCTATGTATGAATACATATGTATGCATTTTCTTTAATTTATTGCGAAAAAATGACATGCGTCCCTGGTCTCAGGGAACCCGACAGTTCAAATACAGAAGGCAGTTGGCTGCTGAGTGGTGACCAATCAGCGCTCGCTCTGCTAATCAGCTGGCTATGTTTACATTTGGATTCCGACAGTCATGAAGACATCGTCGTGAGGTGAGGTGTGACACGTGTTGCGGCGGTCCGACATTTTCGTTGCGGTGCAATTAGCCTAAAGCTCATGTTCTTATATAATTAACATAGAATGACACCATGATGCTATCATTTTATGTGAGATTACAACAGATCATAATACATAATTATGCATTACAAACAGTTGAGGCACATGAGTCTACAATGCTTTTTTTTCAATTTTATTTGAAGGCTTTGGTTATGCAGGTAGCTGGCATAGAAAAATATCTACTCGGTGAGCCGCAGCCTGAAACTGGATTTTTGGAGCCGTGACGCCCGTGAGCGTTGGCTGTGTTGCTGGGCCTCAAAGACTCAACGGAAACCATTCATTTTGTTGTTGTTGCCGGCTTGAAATGGAATAAGTAGCCAAAAGAAAACCATTCATTTTATAAATAAAACTGAACCACATCTCTTCTTTCTAGCCAGAGTCCAGTATAGGTTCAGTCTAAGGTTCAAGTCTAGCCTCTAGGGGCCGACGGCGGTGAATTTTTTATGAAGCCGATAAACTTACTTGTAGTTGTACTATTGTAGTGTAAATAAAAACTTTCAACTTATGTTAACACTTCTTACTTTCCCTCAGGATAACTCTCCTGAATTCTGATGCAAGTGACCTATGGCTGCGAGGCCTGCCCCTGAAGCAGTCACATCACATAACATCACGATTTTGAAAGTTATAGGTAAAGCTTTTCAGCAACATTCATCCATTGAACTACAAAGCGTTCAGCCTCAGCGGTAATAATCGATATGTCTATCGTCAACATTAATTAACTTGTGTAACACTAACATGAAATATTCCTCTCAAGATTTAGCCTAAACATGGGATCAGTCATCTCATCGGACACATTTGTACATGATGCATTATTCTAATCTGGCGGTATTGACTAAAACCCGAACCCGGACCAAATGACTAAAACCCGGACCCGGACCAAGTGACTAAAACCCGGACCCGAACCGTATTTATTCTTAAGCTCCTTCTTTCTTGGGCGTAGGTGCTTTGATGTGTCATTTATTAGGTCTTGTCAATGTATAGCTAGGGACAAGTATGGCCACTGTTTTTCGGCTGGGAATTCATCTCTCAGCAGGGATGTAACCGTGAAGGGCCAGCCCAGTTTTCTTCGAAATAGCTGATGCCAGTTGCAAAGGTGTCATTATATTACTAATCAATTCATTATTCATTCTTACTGTCATTATTATAGGCCATGGGCCTATTTCTTCAGTGCCGACAATTCTATTCAATTCTTCTATTATTTATAGATGTCAGACATCTATATATTCTCTTTGGTTTGAATAACGGGGTTCGAACTTTGCAGAGGCTAATACTAAACGAGACGAATTTTTCCAGAATTTAATTTAGAATAAGATCCCTTTAGTATATATTTAGGACCAGAGAAAGCACGTCGGCACTATTTCCCGTAGTGTTTCTACGCCACTGGCCCGCCTTGATGCCTCATGTCATGCCTACCAGAAGTAGAATCAAGCGTATGCTCCATGTATGCCGATGACACAAAAGTTTTTAATACAGTTAAGGATGCGTGAATTAAAATGCAACTGCAAATGATCTTGACAGTTTAGTTGACTGGGCTGATGCGTGGCAGCTGCGTTTCAATGCTGACATGTATAAAGTACTTTATCTCGGCATGAACAATGAACAGCAAGCTTACAGCATGAGAAGACACGGTTGCAACGAGAGGGTTATGATTGAGAAGTCTTGCGTGGGAAAAGATCTTGGAGTTTGTGTCGACAAGGAGCTAAAATTTTCTAGGCATATTGAAACGCAAGTTAATACATCCAATAAACTGCTTGGCTGATCAGACGCCCCTACGAGTACCTAGATATAGAAATGATGAAGCTGCTGTTCACCTCTGTCGTGCGCCCGAACCTAGAGTTTGGACACGTTGTGTGGTCACCGAAACTTGAAAAACATGAGTCGAGAGTGTTCAAAAACGTGCAACAAGGATAATTCCAGGTATAGTGGCAAATTTCATGAAGAAAGATTGAAGATTAGGAAACTTCCCAGTCTGTTATCGTCGACTGAGTGCTAACCTCGTTGAAGTATGCAAGTTTACTTGTGGTTTTTACAAGGTCCCAGAAGGACTCATAGAATTGGAAACTTGAATCAAAACCAGGGGCCACAGCTATACCGAAACTAGAAAAACTGCGGTGCAACTCAACCATTCGACAACACTTCTTCTCGCTTCGAGTCACCGACATGTGGAAGACAGCCTCCCTGAAGATATTGCTGACGCTCCGAGTATGAACGCGATCAAGTACACACTAGACAAGGCCATGCAGTAGCATATGTTTAGTCATGAAATGCCTCGTATCCTACGGAACAACAAAGTCTAGAAACGATTTTAAACCTACCGACCGTTGAAAAGATTTGATTAAAAGGCTTTCTTTTAGATCTGCGAACTAGTCAAGAAAAGTACATATTCGGACCTGCTGTTTGAAGTTAATTATCAATGATATATTTATAGATTAAAGGCTAATCACGGTTTCAAAAGGAATAAATTCACACAAATAATGTTAAATATATCAACAATAGAAACAAGTATGATGTAAGTTTGTTTCATTGTTTGCATTAACATTTGGATTGCCTCCTAAACCCTTTGCTGCGACGAAGAATTTCCATCAGTAATGCCCGATAAATTTAGTAGAACTCCATTGCGCAGAAATTGAAGTAAGTTACACTAAGGTTTAATATCAATCATGTCCATAATCACGCAATTAACGCGAAAAAATTATCAATATTCTTGGACCAAAAAAATGTTACCTATTAAGTCGGAAGTAAAAAAACCCTGAGTGAATTGTTCATAATGAATTCTCAATCGGAAATGGAAAAATTTTACATTTATAGTCAAAATTGAGCAATTTATTAAATAAATCAATTAACAATCATACTGGAGTTGGTGATCGAGGGAACATGATTCGATCCATGAAAGATTTATGCAGCATGTTTATGATGATATGGAAGATACATGCTGCCCTCAGCTGCATGCTGCCCTCAGTTGCATGCTGCCCTCAGCTGCATGCTGCCCTCAGTTGCATGCTGCCCTCAGTTGCATGCTGCCCTCAGTTGCATGCTGCCCTCAGTTGCATGCTGCCCTCAGTTGCATGCTGCCCTCAGTTNCCTCGTCTCACCAGCACCCCTCGTCTCACCAGCACCCCTCGTCTCACCAGCACCCCTTCGTCTCACCAGCACCCCCTTGTCTCACCAGCACCCCCTCGTCTCACCAGCACCCCTTCGTCTCACCAGCACCTCCTCGTCTCACCAGCACCTCCTTGTCTCACCAGCACCCCTTCGTCTCACCAGCACCCCCTTGTCTCACCAGCACCCCCTCGTCTCACCAGCACCCCTTCGTCTCACCAGCACCTCCTCGTCTCACCAGCACCTCCTTGTCTCACCAGCACCCCTTCGTCTCACCAGCACCTCCTCGTCTCACCAGCACCTCCTTGTCTCACCAGCACCTCCTTGTCTCACCAGCACCCCTTCGTCTCACCAGCACCTCCTCGTCTCACCAGCACCTCCTTGTCTCACCAGCACCCCTTCGTCTCACCAGCACCCCCTTGTCTCACCAGCACCCCCTCGTCTCACCAGCACCCCTTCGTCTCACCAGCACCTCCTCGTCTCACCAGCACCCCTCGTCTCACCAGCACCCCTTCGTCTCACCAGCACCCCTCGTCTCACCAGCACCTCCTTGTCTCACCAGCACCCCTTCGTCTCACCAGCACCTCCTCGTCTCACCAGCACCCCCTCTTCTCTCACCGGCACAGAGAGCCGCCATAAGCTCCGCCATGGCCATCCCCTCATGCGCCTTCTTCAGTGGCATGAGGCACTGCAGGTCCTCCGTGGCGGTCGCTGGCGGGGCGTGCTGCTGTGCCGCTGCAAGTACCTGTTCCCTCAAATTTATGGCTCTGAAATAATTAATTGTAATCAATCAACCAGCATGGAAATCAATGCTTAGTAAACCCCCAGGTGCTTTGGGAAAAATTTTGTTTTGGGGGGGGGGGTGAATAACATTTGGGAAAAACGCTACATGTACGGGGCAGGGTGTGGTCATGAATGGAATCAAATCCTAAGCTTTTCAGTTAAGATAGTGAATCAATAGTACAGTGGGTAAATGCTATTCTGTAAATGCTATTCTGTAAATGCTATTCTGTAGTATCCATGTCACCAATGTCGCCCTCATTCAATCCAAATTTTGTCTCAAGTCAGGTTCAAATTTCGTCACACATTGCAGACCTCTCATAAATGAACTTCTGGTCAAACAGCTTTTTCAATTTGTTCTCTGTTTGCTCAAACTTGATGAGGTGCAAACAGTTATTAGAAACAGTGCTGTTAGTTATGTTTTTTACATTTCTTCCATCATTTCATTATTTCAAATTTCAAACTGATCATCTACACAATTTGTGCCAACAATACACATATCACAAGAGAAAGGGTGAAGAAATTCAATTTTAATATGTTAACACACTTGATTACCAATGAAAAAGCAACAAAGAAACCAATTATTGAGGTATGAAGAGAAAAATGAGCCTACAAACCTCTTGTTTGGAGCTCAGTACACCAAGTTGACTGACATGCATCAAGTGCAGCAACAAAGGAACTTGTGCAAAGATGGGAGGTCACTCTTGATCCAGTCTGTAAGAAAATGTTAGCATTGATATCTTCTTCCTGTAAATCTAAGAGCCATGATACATGGATGAAGACACATAAGAGAATTTCATGAACAATAAATCGTGATCATTATTAAGTTGTTTTTATAAATTATAGAAAAAACTTATGATAAAACTTATCAGTTCAAGTTTGTCAGCCATTTAATAAGAATTGCACATAGTACAGAATAAATTTTGAAATTGTCAGGCTTCAATAAGCAATGAAATAGTGTGCTCACTCATGAAGTATGCACTGGGGTTTCCAGTACCGGTATCAAATTTTCCTGAGCTGTTTTTGAAATAGTAAAAGAGATCCACTAAATGAATGTAAGAAACTCAAAGATGATAAAAAAATTCAGTATTTCAGCCCAAATAGCACAGACAAGGCACTTTTTTGCTAAAAAGTTGTGTGCACTCAAAGTGTAAAAAATTCATAATCAATTAGAAAAATTATAAACCTTGTGGTTTCAATAATAAACAATGTCCCAAAGTCATTGCTTCAAACTAGAACTTTTCAAAAATAAAATTTAGTAACTGGAACATCATTATTACTAATCAAATTATTTATTATGTAGTGCCCCGACAAAATGGAGACTATACAATATTTTCCATCAGTTTACCATATATATGTTTCTTCCTAAAGAATATGTCCAAAGAATATGTTTCTTCCTAAAGAAACAAAAAAATTTTTGATAGAATTCATTCTCTACTCTTAAATTAAACTTGTATAAATGAAAAGCTTTGGCCAAACTATACCAATATTTATCTTAAAGGTGCATTAAGATGAATTACCCTAATAGTCTCTGCTCACCAAGTAGTTGAGTAGATTCCTGAGAAGGTCCAAACATGGAGCACAGATCCTTTGGTGAAATTTCGTTGAGACAATCCCATAGCAGCGGAGGTAAGACTTTGTGCCATACATCATACACAAACACATCCACCAAGTGGCAGTTTGCCAAAGCAAGAAATGGGCTCAAGTTGATAGCCACATAGTGGAGAGCTTCACGAGCAGCCTCTCTTGAAGCCATTTATATGAAGGACCTGGAAATACAATTTTTATGTTTTCAAAATGTTATGTTAATATAATATGTACAATACAAATTGTTTGTGTAAAAGATCTTTTTGATTTACCTCTGCCTTGAATGTTATGTGGACAGTCAAATTTGCATCTAGTAATTCTTTTAATATTAGCCATAATAAAAATCATGACTTATCACTGACATTTTTGCATCATGGTGATAAATGAGACTTTTATGCTGACCTTCCTGTGCTGTGGAGGAATCAGCTCCTGGTATTTACTCCCTAGTTCCATAGGATATTTTAAAAAATTTAGAACTTGATCAGGCAATTAGAAATGAACTGCTTCTAAAAATCTCTCTTTTGCAGGGTTGGCAGTGATTAAATCAAAATGATTAAATCATGTGATTAAATCACTTGATTTTTTTATAAAAAAAAATCATGATTTTTTTTATTTTTTCGATTTTTTTGATTTTTTGATTTTTTCATATATTTAAATATATTGAGTGGCAGTCTTTAATTTATATTGAGGTATTGTTATTCATGATTTAGTATAAATGTACTATGAATGACAAATTGGTATATAAACTTGTTGCCTTTAGTGTGTATTAGGTTCCAATAAATTGAATGTTTTTGGTACAGAGGCATCAAGAGTGCAATACATTGTACGTAGCTAGCAGCTTAGCTAATTCTTATAAGGCTATAAGTAGTCTTTGACTAACTATTTGACTATTTGCTATATATTGATTACAATATACAATTTAAATGTGTTAGCTAGCTTATTCAGGGTGGGGCAGAACTGATTGAACAGTTTTGAGGCAAAATATAAGAGTAATGGAGGTACATAAAGAAGAAAGTTTATTTTCCTCAAGATTAGCATAACATACCATTTAAGATACTTATGTTTTGAAAACAATATCAGGAAAATGGTGTTTGTTAGCTGCATCACACTGTTGGAGACTTGGAGTCGTTCTCAGAAGTTTCCTACAACAGGTTCAAACAAATGGCAAGGTATGGCCATAATCTCTGCTACAATAATCCATTCCCTTAGCTGTGGTAGGATGTGAGGGTGACTTCTGAATACCCTCTCTTTTAGATGTCCCCAAAGAAAGAAATCACAATTGCTCATATCAGGTGACCTTGCAGGCCACTGTAAATCACCCCTCAGAGTCTGGGAACATGCGTTTCAAAACATTGAGCGACATTTGGGGCTCGGGCTGTGTGAGCTGTAGCCCCATCCTGCTGGAATCACACGTCTCCCAATGCTTCATTTTAAACAATGTTTACCATCATGGGCTGCAAGAAATTTTGCAACATTGCAGCATAGCGATCGGAATTCACTGTTACGGTTACTCCCTCCTCTGAGAACGACTCCCAACAGTGTGTTGCAGCTAACGGCCCCTATCTTCCAGATATTGTTTTCAAAACATAAGTATTCTAAATGGTATGTTATGCTAACCTCTAGGAAAATAAACTTTCTTCTTTATGTACCTCCATTACTCTTTTATTTTACCTCAAAACTGCTCAATCGGTTCACCCCCACCCTGTATATTGAGAGGTTGAGATTGTATTGACCTTTTGGGCAATTAGAAAGATTTTCCACCCTAATACGAGTATTCTAATTAAAATATTTAATTTCAATCTTTAAATATGTGAATTTAAAACACAAAACAAAACAATTACAATTAAAAGACTATACATAAAATATTTAAATGCAGTGAATAGATATAAAATATTTGAATTGTGCACATGTTTATTTCAAACTGTATTAGATTTTTTCATAACTTAAGTCTCGTTTCAAGTCGTATGAGGTTTGTTTGGTTATTGTTCAGTTTATGTTTATTTTATGTTTAGTATTTGTTTATTGGTCTGAATTAACTGGGAACAGTGCAGTCAGTCACTCAGTCATTTCTAGTCAGTGTGTATAGAGTGTAGAGTCTGGTAGATTTATAGGACATGAAACTAGTAGATCTATCGATAGTGCTGTGCACTGTGCAATCAGCTACCTATCTGTTATGTGACTCTTCAACGTTTAGAAGATCTGCATTCCTGAAGTGTTTTTGTATATTGAAGCCAGTTAAATGGTCAATATTTAGCTTATTACCTTGCTCCATATAAACTTTACAAAGCTAATGAATAGACTTATCAATAATTGTTTACCCAAAAATCCCTAAGTGGTAAACATCACCTTGGCCTGTTGGCCATTATTGAAGGCAATAAGTGCCCTTTTTAGCCATCCATTTTGATCCATATACTGTTATTGTTAGTAGGCTTACTGCAACATAAAAAATAACACTTCAAAAAGACAAAAAAGTTGAAAAAATAAAAAAAAATCAAATAAATCAAAAAAATCATGAAAAAATCAAAAAAATCATTGATTTTTTATTTTTTTGATTTTCTTAAAAAAATAAAAAAAATCGCCAACCCTGCTCTTTTGTCAATGATTTTTGGCTTTGCATGCACTACCTACTCTCTTTTATAAATAAATGAAATCTATTGTTCATGTCAAGATAGTGACATATTTGAAAATTGAGATAGTGTCGTATATGAAAATTATATTTAATTGTTGATAGAATATTCTTAAAATTCAAACCAATTACCTATTAAGCCATTGAATAAACTTCTATTTTCTAAATGTTTGAAAAGCATTTTGCTAACCAGAATGTAAATCTTGGTTGCCTAAAATCAGCAAAATCCATGAACAAAGAGGCCAAAAAAGGCCGATAACAGATAACTCAATGTATACTAGTTTATTTGTAGGTTCCGCTATAAAAATTCCATTTATTTTCTCTTTGCAGTACTTAAAATTTAGTTTCGAAGTACCCCTATCATAAATTTTTGCCAGCCAACGCAATTGTGAAAAACTAAATCACAGAATTTGTCCGGAAAAAATAACTGTCTGGTCACCCAGGCCAACCCTGTTTAAAAACGGTACAAAACTGAAATAATAGCACAAGATGAAGCAATTGGAGTCAAAGTGTTAAGGGCAGACATCCTGTGAGGCTGTGAACAGGTCATAAAAAATTTCAAAAGCAAGAATAGGCAATGGCCAACGCCCCAACGGTCCCAACTCACCCTATTCTTCAGTGGTTACTAACACTTTACATGAAATAAGGTGCTTTGAATTCCAACTTCAGGGCCTATTCTCCAACAACTGCAATACATGGGTTAATTTGTTGTTGTTGACGGCTGGAAGGTGAATACATTAGATTCTTCTTCTTCTTAAATCAAAGTTTATGGGAGCCTCTGAATACTTGTTCAATGTGGCCCCATGACAGGACGGTTTAAGGAAATTACGGTGTTAGTAAGGAAAAATTAGGTGCAGCAACAAATTTAGGTGTTCTGAAGAGTTGTCCATGTTTCTTGACGGCTGAATGACTGCAGAATGGGGCCGCCAAAGTGGAGACCACACCGGGGTGGAAAATCCCACTCCAGGGCAGAGAGTCCCACTCCAGGGCAGAGAGTCCCACTCCAGGGCAGAGAGTCCCACTCCAGGGCAGAGAGTCCCACTCCAGGGCATAACCACTCACCTGGGGGCACTAACCACTCACCTGGGGGCACTAACCACTCACCTGGGGGCACTAACCACTCACCTGGGGGCACTAACCACGATTAAATGAGGATGCTTCTGACAGAATCGCAGAAGTAAACATCATTTCCGGAATAACATTCCGGACTACGGATTGAAAAAATTTAGTTCACCGATTCAAATGTAGGTGAAATGAATTTTCCTTCATAAGAGCATATATAAAGAATGAAAATATCATATGGGTGAAATTATTGAATAGTTTCAAGGTAAGTTTCAACTATGTTTCCCCAATGCTAAACCGATCGATTATCTCAAAATAAGTTCTTAATAATTATCTGCTTATCCAAAATAAAATTCAAAAATTCGAGAAATCTTCTTTTCCCATAATATAGACACTTTTTATGCGATTAGGTGTTATTTTTTAATTTATTTGTCTTACTGAAGGAACTCTGATAGAATAGAATAGAAGTGTCGGCATTGAAGAAAATAGGCCCATTGCCTATGATGACACAGAAGATTGCAAGGAACTCTTCTAAATAGTGGCATGCATTTCCATAATAGACTATATGCAAATGACTACCAGGAAAAATGTCTCTACACGAATATCAATGATTTCTGAAACTAATTTCCCATTTACAAATTAAGTTGCGAAAAGTGATTCTGTAACAGCTCATGTGCAGGGCTCATGTGTAGAAGCTGTTATGAACCATGGTCGATGGGATACAAACAGAAAATTGCATCGAGACAAAGTTCTGTGCCGCAATGGTTGTTGATACAGACTGTTCTAGCTCCTTCCTACAGGTTAAAGTCATTTACGCTTTAATCCGGACGAGCGCCATAAAGGAGGCTCGCTAGCGTGCCTATGCATTTCATTATTTAAACATCCTCTTCGGCATCTAGCTAATAGGGCATTTGAGAAAAGTCAACTATGTCAAAAGTCAAATACACAGACGCCTGGCAACATGGTCGAACAATAGAGTTTAGGCTCGCCTTGATTGCGATTTATCATACCACCGAATTTCAAATAAAGCAAGTCGGTGTTTATTAAAACTCGCTCTAAATTCAGGATTTATTTTTGGCTAACAAGAGAAACCTGCATCACCGTCGACTTCAGAGCAAAGATTTATATAGTAGATCGTTTCTCAATGTTTTTTGCTAAGAGTAAATCTGGGGGAAATCTGTTACGTGCTTAGTAGCTTTCGATAGCCTAAATGTTATGAATGTATTTCCCACGATTTTGTTAAAATATCTAACGAAGATTCTCATGTCTTCGAAACATTTATTTGGATCGAAATCATTTATTGGGATCGGAAAAAAACAAAGACAAAAAGAACAATGATGCCAGGCTCTAATGAGAAATTAAATGTCAAGGTCATGAAAATGACAGGAGTTTGATAAATTAGAATGCATGTGAACTTTATTACCTCTTTATTGTCTTATATAGCGTCTTGTAAACATATAACAAATATGTAATTGCCTCGTAATACCCATACACTAGTTTATGTGACTAAATATGCATCTTTTCATGTAAAAGCAAATAAGAGGCTAAATTGATCCAGGATAAGCTAGTGAGGTAGTCTCACTCACCTCAAACGTAACGCACTTCTTTCTGGTTGGCTCCAATATCCTTAGGATTCCCCATATCTTCTGTTGTCAATTGAAGATGACATATTATTTCTCTGAACTTCTGTCTTTTTAGCGCATTTTCTCATTCATGAAAAAAACGCGCTATTGTGCTCGTCATGTACGTCCGTGACTTCACGGACGGACGAACGAGAAAATGCGCTCTGTCACTCACTGCAGTGAGTACTGATCTAATTTTTTCACTCAACACTAATGGCCGTCATCCCCGGCCAGGCGATATGGCGGCACCAACATTTTATTAGCTTGCAGTAAAGCCACACTATTTCATGCTCCTAGTCTGCTGATTATAGAGAAATTTATAATACAGCTAAAGATGCGACGAAAAAACAGGTAAAGATGCAAAGAAGCTAAATATGCTACGAAATGCAGCTGTGAAAGTGCAGCTTGGATTAGCACTCTTTTACATAATTAGTTTAAGTAAATGAAAACCAAGTTAGCGCAGGAAGTTCCATCCTATCACTTAGAAGACCATTCTGCGTTTTTGACATGATTCTCGAATTTGATTTTACTGCGTTGATTTTGCGCGTGAAATATCCAAAGAAATATATATCCAGGTACCTTGAAATCGGTTAATATAAATTTGTAATTCATCGCTTGCATTTACTTCATGCTGTTGTACGCTACCATATCATTTAAGTCTCTTTCCCTTATCTGCTGTGGCAATGGGCATACGCTTCTAGCATCTGGCACATATCTTGTGTCTGCTGCTCAAGAGTTTCTAGCTGCTGCAAAAGTATTGAAGTAAACTCAGCGTAGACAACTTTGATCGCCTAACAACTTTATCCCGATAATATTATGCCGTCAAATATTGAAGTCTCGACCATACAAATGTGTTTACACGTTCGTTGCTTCACCAGGCGAATGAAGTCCGCAATCCCCGACCACGTGTCAGGATTGGGAATTGTCATCCTCTCAAGGGTGGCCACAACTACAAGTCTGCAAGTGAAGATAGATTCTCCTCAGAGATCCTATAACCGTACTGAGAAAATTAAGTCTAACTAAAAAATGTGCATGCTAGAAGCATCGTGACACTTTATTTGTTATGCAAGTAAGGAAAGCAGAACAAATACAATTATGCAGCAAGGAATTATTTGCAAGTTTCCTTGCTGCATGAATGTATTGCAAGTTACTAGCCGCAAGTTTCGTTAGCAGTAAAGTTGTAATTCTTTCATTAAATAAAAAAGCTAACAAAGATATAAGAGTAGCATCGATAACAACATACTTAATTTTAAAGCAGTTCTCAGTTTCCTCCATAATCGTAGCGATTGGAGCGATTGGCAGGGTGGCCCAGTGGTGGGCAGGGTGGCCCAGTGGTTAAAGTTCAGAGTACCAAGATTGGCGCAGAGAGGCGCGGGTTCGATCCCAGCTCTGTGCGCCAGTTTCTGGTCAGAATCGGCAAGGAGGCCGGACGGTTAAGCAAAGCAGTATTGTGTCAGTGAGTTGCGAGTTCAAGCACGCAACCAGCTGTGAATGTTCTGCGATGTTAAGAATCGGCGACAGGCCCACAGCCTAGTGAACGCTGAAACCGCTATTATTATTATTTATTATATCTATCATGGCTGCGGTATCCAAAACACCATATGTCGAAGGATAAAAATATTGCCGGTGTAATTTCCACTCAATGTTTAGATTGTTAGAATCACATACCACCTCCAGCTTATAATAACATACATTTTCTATGTGACAAAAGCCAAAGCTTAGTCTATTCTCATGATATGCGTTGTCAACAAGTCGAAGAGCTGGGCTAGACGCCCTTGCCCGGATAGAATTCAATTCTGTCAAACGCAAAATAATGCTCGAGTGAAATGTTATCCTGTGATAGAATATATCTCATACTTTTCATGAATGGCTTAAAAAGAGCAAGGAAAACGTGTGCATTTTTCATTTATTGGATCGCACGAGTGGTTTTGCGGCAGTAAATGGTGACCAGCTAGGAAATGGCATTTCAGACTGAGCTGGCAAGCAGTATTGCATGAGCCGTTGAAATATTTTTCAAAATTCTTCATAAATTATAAAAATCTCTTATGATCAATTATTCGGTGATATGTAGGTTATTTTTACAGCATCAAAACAGCTTCTTAAAATCTCGAATAAATCTCAGAACGGTGATTTAATTAGAATTTTTTAGATCTTGATACGTTGACCAATTCCAGTAAGGACCAGGCTATGGCGTGACATGTGATTCGTATTGGTGCTCCTTCCTGCTCATTACACACTTAGCTTACATGCAGGTTCTAAATCCGATATAACGACTCTGTCAGCGATCGGCGCTCAAACGTGTCAAATGACGGATCTATATAGCATTAAAATAACGACAGCACAATAGAGTAATCAATAACATTGTAAGAATAACAATAGCAGTCAAACCTCCCACGCAAGGCCAAGCATTATTTTCACATTTTTAAATTTTGTTACACATGTTCACCATAACAAAATCCTTTAAGACGAATTGAACATATATCCTAAGGGTTTTTCCAAGTAGAAAGGGTTCCATCGTAAGGGTTTTCCATCGTAGAAATGTTAATCAATGTAAATGTTCAAACACTTTGAATGTCCTATGGTATAAATAAAAAATACATACGGATTAAATAAGAGCTGAAAAATGTTTTTTCAATCTTCTGGTTGATTTTACGGTCTCCCATGACACGCAGATAAATGAAGAATATCATATATAACTCCGTGTATGATGCGCAATAATGCAAAAAGTTTTGTGTTGTTTACTCTCGTGGCTTGTACACGAGTTTGTATTCGTAAGGAAGCCTGAGGCCGAGCACAGTGGTGATGTCTTTGCTGCTGATGTCGACGCCGGGCGGGGGGCGCACGTCGAAGTGCTGGATGATGGCGGCGGTGAAGAGGAACAACTCCATGCGGGCCAGCAGCTCCCCCACGCACTGACGCCGACCTGGGGACATTTCACTTTCCATTAGAATTATTTGGACATTGATCTTAGCCTCACACGCATAAGAAACTTCATGAGTACCTGATACTAACCACATAGATTGGGGAGTCACGTAATATTTTAGTTTGTGAATTGCTATTTTCATTGAAAAAATACTTCCAAATTTAGGAAAGTTCCGACCATCGATGTGAAGATTACAAATGATTTCATATGAGAGTTCAAGTGGGTAGTGTGATATCTCATTACCATACGCGTTAGCTCAAATCCTATTACCCCTAAAATCCATGCTACAAATTCGCTCGACACTCATCCCCAACAACGCCATACCACAGGCAGAACTTAAAGTATGGATTTCAAAGAGAAGAAAAGGCAAGGTATGTTCATCATATCTTCATTGAAAACGTTTCAGAGACCAGCAACATTGTCATTTCAGAACTTAGGGAATACAAGCACAGTCAGCGGGGTAAACCCATGTTACGTGGAGGTTAAGAAACAAAAACGGACAACGGAAACTACAAACTTGTCGATTAACCATTTGATGAGGATAGGAATAGTAGGCATTATTAAGGTTAGGTTTCCACTTGAAAATATGCATTCATTTTAAATTCCTAAATCTGAACCATCAGATGTGGAACCAAGTATTTGAGAATAGCTCGCCACTCCAGGTATGTCGCCAGAGTAAAAGGCATAGCAAAGTGAGACTGATTTGAGAGGTGCAGATTCGAACGATAGCCCCCCGACGCGGTGTTCAGCTACCCAGATGTAGGGACCGAGATTTAAAAGCGGTTTAAGTTATTATAAGGCCCACCTCGTATGACTCTCGGATTCCAAACATTGTCGTACGCGCTACCTCAAAGAGCTCTGTGTCATGTATTACGGCAGCCCTATTGCTGGTATTTGTGTCGTCGGTCAAGTTATATCTTATTGATAATGACTATCAAGTTTCATACCACAACGAATCTTTAGACCCCACACAGACGTCGTCTCACCAGAACCGAAGGCAAAGAAGGCCTGCTTGGGGGCCGTGTACTTGGTGGCGCTGTCGTCCAGGAATCGTTCAGGGTAGAACTTGTGGGGGTCGTCCCAGTACCGCGGGTCGTGGTGGATGGAGTAGTTCGCCACAGTCACCACAGTGCCCTAGATATAGAAAAACGCAATCGATTTCAGATATACATGGAATTAAAAAGAGAAAATCACCATAGTAGCAAGTGTTGATTTAATTAAATAAGAATTTTTGATCTGATAATCAATAATTTCTCAATAGTCATGCAACAATTTACGAAAGAAATCTGAATTACGCAATTCTCTTATTCATTCCAGTGAAAAATAAACATACGAAATCATTAAGTGTCGAAGCCTGCTTGCGTTTTGACACAAAAGGTCTAGGCAATGGCAAATAAATGAAAAAATAAATTACTTATATGAAGAAGGACTTACGTGTAATTAATTAGTTCTAATCAAAACACTTAATTTTTATCAAACTGAAATTTTGTTTTCTTCATCACACGTGATCTCCAAATTCGCTGTTTCTGCGCTGTGTCCTCGTGGAGTTTTTTTTTAATTTTACTTGAAGCAAAATGATTTTTTGTATACATTTACTGAGAAAGAATCTATAATTTTAATAGCTTTTATTTCTCAGTGAATATTGTCGGAGGTTGTTGCTGAGACTCCATTTACATGTATTTTTTCAAAATTGTTTAGCATGTCGCGTCTCCCGTCTGAAGCTGCAA
Organism: Hyalella azteca; assembly: GCF_000764305.2. Lineage (NCBI taxonomy): Eukaryota > Metazoa > Arthropoda > Malacostraca > Amphipoda > Hyalellidae > Hyalella > Hyalella azteca. Next base: position 65,286 of record NW_025942818.1, on the reverse strand, counting down.
TTATAAATAGTCAATCAGAAGCTGAAGTTCAAATGAGCCCTGATGAGTGTTCACACCTTAGGTATGAAGTAACCATTGATGTTGGTGTCTTTAGAAGCCGATCTTTGCACATTCGCAACCACCATAGAAGAGAATCTCAGCGCCTCCGTTGTGAACGCTTCCACGAGACACAAGCTGCACACATAAACATTTATTAGTCTTTGACAGTTTAGTAATTTGGTTGCCAACTTTATAAGTTGATGTTGAAAAAGAAAAAAATACTACAACCAATCTGCGAAAACGCATTAATTAAGAGGGAATAATCGTAGTATTATTTAGTAATCTAGGTGGTTACTACATGTATTCATATTACAGTGATTTGCTCAAGAATTTCAATGACTTGCCGCAGCTCAAATAACTCACTCAAGACAGCACTAGGTCCATATTACTCTCATACACTCATTAGTATGAGTCCACTGATTCAATTTGTGAAACTAACTTAAGAACGTCGAAAATGATGTTTCAGCTACATGAAATTTACATCTTGTCTGAGTAAACAAAAAATCGCAGCTACTTTATCCACAATTGTGTTGCATTCTTCTCTGATCAGTGAGACATTCATAAATTATGGTAATAAATACGAGGCACGGTCGATTTATTTCGGCCAGATGCACGGTCGGTGAGTTGAAATGGCCGAAAAAAACTAGAGCGTCATGCAGGTTATTGCGTGTTAGTCTGGTAAAAGCCTAATCAAACTAACGTTTACCAGCATCACGTTGCATATGGGACTGGAGGAGGCAGCCTTTATGTTCTGAGAGACCTCGGTATCATTTTCAATAGGTACAAAATAGAAATTTTAAATGAGGTTTTCAAGAGTAAAGGAAAATGTTTGTTTTCTGTTCTCGAAGGTTACTGCATCATAGGTAAATTAATCCCTTAAGCTGTTTCAAACTTTTTGACCACTCCGCACAGGACCGGCTGACCTTATTCCCATTTCACACATTTAAATCTAACCAGGGCCTAAAATTCTTACTTCCCCATTGACTTGACTAACTTCCCCAACTAACTTCGTTGACTAACTTCCCCAACTAAAGGCCTTCTTGGGGTTCTAACTTACCCTGAATCACGCTTACCTCAATTTCCGGAATGTTCGATCAGATTAAGAAGAGCTTTTATTTGGGCAAGTTAGGAGGTAGAGCCATATATTTGTAAAATGGGTAACATTTAAACAGTAGCTGTGGACTTTCGACTCCGGTAGTTTTAGCACTTTATCCTATAAGCTAAAATACCTTTATATTCGCTGGCGAAATAAAATGTGGATCAATAGGAGAGTTTGTCATTGTTGGCCTCCAATACGCATCCAATTGGCACAATTCGACATCAGGGAAATCCCATAGCATTACACGAAAACTGATGAATGTACTTATACTGGAACAAATATTAGGGAATGTATCGAAGCACCAAAATTCCTTCTTTGTCCAAATACATTTAATCCAGTTCCCTCACGGATAAAATAGATTTGTGGAGTAAGAAAATTCTACAAAGTACCTGTTTCGTACTCTTGAACGGCGAAAGCAGACTTTTTAATAGCAAGCAGAGTCAGAGTTACGAAGAAATGTCAATTCACCAATCATGTTACCAATTACTGAACAGATTTCGGTATTTATTAATGTACCTCGGCTTATCGTCGAGCGACACCATGCGGTCCCTGGGCACGACGGCGTCTATTTGCTGCTGCATCCTCGTTGCGTACTCTGGATACCGGGCGAGCAGGTAGGCCACCCACTTCATCATGCTATGCACGGTGTCGGAGCCCGCGCCGAAGAGGTCGTTGACGATTTGGCAGAGGGCTGCGTGCAGGTTTTGTATTAATATAACAATGTTTCACGAAAAACTTGAATTTTATAACTGTGCAATTCGGTAACATGATCACGCAAAAATTGTTTTATGAAATCTGACGGTCAATTTTGCTGAAACGTTGGGTTGCCCGAAAAGAAGGGACTTTAAGGAACGAAGACCAAGTTTTCAGAGAAACAATTTTCGTTCAGTGCAATATTTGAGACCTAACTATTCTACCACAATTGCAAATCGTAGAGAACTGTATTCGAGAAATCTAATAATAATTGGCAGCATGGTAAGAACTAAATTGAGATATTCAGGTCCAAAATAACACGAAACATAGGAAATAAATAATGAATATCTTCGTACCTCCTTTCCTGAAGAAAGATTTTTCGTCACCCTCGCTGGCCTTCATGTCTTTGATGTACTCGTCTATGAGGTCCCTGAGGTTGTCGGGGTCATAGTCCTCCAGGTGCTTGTCAACGGCTTCCTGTCATTTGGATATTAGAAGGAGATCAGAAGTCATCGGAAGCCCCCACGCGCATGCGCAGTCTAGCACGGGAAAGGTTTCGGGATAAGAATCAAGCCTTGAAATATCTATTGATTTATTTTAAATCACTGCAGAAATCTTTGTTATAGATTATCATCTATCATATAACGACATTTGAATAAAATTTGGTCAGGTGTAGGCGTAAAATTGGGACTTTTTTTTTTACTTTAGCATACTGTATATCTTGGCCACTTAGTTGAAAAGTGAAATTTAGAAGCCCCCATTGAAACTTGACACTTCTTTCAGTTACAGAACTATCTTATTGAATTTACGCATTGCAGCTAGAAAATAACAATTGATTTATTGAGAGTTATGTAATGCGATTGTGACATTATGTATGCACAATAGAGCGCTTATTTATTTATTTGATGAGTTTTTTCGAGTAGGGGATGACCTCACCGTGAAATGCAACAAGCAGTTAGTTAAGATGCCTTCATATATTATCTTTAATGTTATATATTTGAACACGGTAAATTTTAGAAAACTTTTACTACCATCACGACTCTCTTCATTTCATCGATGAATTTTCCCGCTAGGTCCGACTGGAAAAGATAGTTTTTGACACTCTTGGGCAGGCGGTTCAGAGCAGGGAAGAATGTCGGCAAAGCGGACAGCGCAGATGAGCTTTCGCGAAATTGTTGCGTCAGGCGACTGATGGCGTCGACTTCCTTAGAGTCCAAGTCATACCGAGTGCCTTTGCAAAATTCGAAGAATATCATTTGTATTAAAATTCGCATGAAATGACATAATTCCACGCCATTAGTGGCGTTAATTCATCGCATCGTAAAACTCCATATCAACTTTAGTAACTATACGAGAGTTAGCAGAGTACTCTCTAATTTACTGTTAACCGAACTGTAACCGTCATGTTCCAATACCGGGAAGTTTAACGTCTACCATCAGGCAAAGAAGCATTCTGAATTTCATCAAATCTTTCCTAAAATTTGCCATCATTTAAAACAATTTGTTATGCTCTCATTTCCATATTTTCTGATATGGGATACCTAAAATATACCTAATCACACTCACTGGCCACCATCTGCCAGATTATGTTGAGCGCCACAGTCCTGAAGCTGTCGGGGTAGTTGATGGCTTCACCGCCGTACTTCTTGAGGTCTTCCACCAGCGCCTTGGCTTCGATGTTGATGGCTTCATCCAGGTAACTCTTGCCCATGCCTATAGTAGTGTGTCAGTGAAATAAATCTCACAAACAATGAATGTTATAAGTATATTTTCATCCAACTTACGCAAAAAATTGCAATTACATCAGTAGGCTCAGTTCCTTATCTACATTACAATCGGATTGCAAACTCACCGAGGTTGCGGAGGTTACGCAGAACAAAACGACGGTCGTGCTGCCAGTGTACGCCATTGCTGGAGACCAAGCCTTTGGTGAACAAAAGTCTTATTACTGATATTTTGAAGAATCAAAAAATCAATTCAGAAATATACTCTAAAAACTAAATAACTAAGTGTTGTGCTTCTGCTCGCTCTTGTAGTTATATAAATAATTTTTTTCTGGACAATAACCCTATATTTTTCTTTCATACAGAAACTTTTCTTTGTTTTTTTTTCAAACTATTTTTGGTTTGCAGTTCGGTATTTTAAAGCTCCGAATGAAGCAGAGAATCAACTCGTATTACAAAATTATCAACAGCGAGACCGCAAACACACTTGGATGTTTCACGACTACCGATAATCGCACAAACTTTTCGGAGCCTACGCAGTTGCTTCCTGACGACAACCCTCTCGATGCTGGTGTTACTTCATCAGTTATAATGACTATTTTTATTATACGCACCTCCCTGTTTCTGGTCGTCTAGGCTGAAGGTGGCGAAGTAGCTGGGGCGGTCGGACATCTCAGGGCGCGACATAACTTCCTTGGCGGTGTGGTAGTCGAACAGGTACACGGTGCGGTATGGTCCTGTGCGGTGCCTTATGTTGTGTATGTGTTGAAAGAAATGTGGTGATTATTTTATCCGTGCCGTGTATCTTAATCAAATTAAAACTCTACCTTAGGAATTCTCTCGCTTGAGCGGCGTGCCACAATACGTGTACACGTTAATTTGAGTCTGGGCATAAATTTAGGAGTCTGCTACATTTTTCGTTGAGAAGATGAAGGATTTTAATATTATTGGCTCAATAAATTTTGACATCGAATGGCTCTGCTATAATATTACAAGTCCTCGTATCAGCTGCGAATATGTATAACAATGAAAATTTTAATCTGATTGCTTATCCATTTATAAACATTTGTTGGGGTTCAAAATATGACAAACACCAATTAGAAAAGATTTTACATATAAACATACAATAATAAATGTCGGGCAAGTTCCTGCCTGACCTCACACTTCGATGGCCGGATATCAAATTACAAACATATTTTTAGCCGCCCATAATATAGTGGTTCCTGCTTTTTGATCTTGTCAGTATGGCCTGTTGCCCATGCGTATAACCACCTATAGTTACCTTGCCGATTTCGACCAGAATTATTTCAACTAGTCGCGGGGTTTGAACCTCAACTTTTGGTTTCAGTATTAATGATCTTATCCACCCGAAAACCCCAAGGGTTTTATCATTCATTCATTTCATATGATATTTTATCTGTCAATAAAAAGGTTTTAAAATTGAGATCATAATTGTTAGTCGCCAACTTTAGAAAATCCGACTGGAATGTCAAGTTGAAATCCCCAAATTATCAGAATGTCTGACTATTATACTCATAATAATGTTAGTTTAATTTTCACGGAGAAAACGCAAACCGGTTCCATCAAGTTCCAGCTTCGTCTCTTCTAACACAATTTTTAAAAAGAAGAAGCGCGTTTTGTTTGAATTTACCTATGCGCTCTCACATTTTGATTATTTATATGCTCCATTGTAAGATGAGAGGCTACGTGAATTTTTGTTACGATTTCTCGCTCATGTAGATGCTATCTGAAATTGAAGTATTTACTACTTTTTTCTCTCAATAACTATTAATCCGTCGAATAAATTAAAATTATAAATTTTATTGCCCTCACTATCTTACATGAAGATGTCGCCGTATTTCTTACGTAGCTCAGCTGCCGTTTTTTCGTCGAAGAACGGCATGTTGCCGATGAACGGAATCTCCGATGGGCCTGAAACGCAGTACAATATTTTAACAGATGGATGTGTTAGTTAAAACGAAGTAAAAAATATCTAATATTAGTGAGCTTGCAATCGAATAGGTTAGAGTGCAATTGTAAGTCTGGGTCAATCGAATATGTATAGAAATTTCCCAAGTGCCTCGAAAAATTGGACTACGGGTCCAAATCGGAATCCAAAGCGGACAACAAATCACAAGAGGTCTAAATTACGCCTTCATAGCGAAAGAAGCTCTAGTTACGACTTAAGATACGATTAGTAAAGCCTAAAGATTGTAGATGTGTCCCTAGACATATTTATAATAAAATGCAAATAAGGATTGCACCTAGAATGATCTTACCGATCTATATTTCAGTGAGAGAAGATATACGCATTGTTATTCAAAGTGAGGAAATATATTGCATATTATTTTATAATTAATAATTATTTATATTATATTACATATTGCATATTATATTATTTTTAACTGATTTTCCATCTGATATTAGATACTTCTTAATTTCAAATTCTGAACTTCTCCCATGATAAAAAATTTTTTCCAATTCAAATGTTTAATACAAGAAGAGCAACATGCGCATTGAATCATAACATAGCTCATGGGTTTTTTAAAAATTAGACCTGAGTATTTATTAAAATTCATATACCTATTTTACATTTTATAAACCGTTAAAGTTATATACTTTTCATCGTCAGTTGGCAATATAACAGCAATGTTACTGAAAGTTTGCAAGGTTCGACTAGGGACTCACCAGGGGGGCAGTTGCGGGGGCGCCTGTCCCTCAGCACCGCGTACACCAACACCAACACAAACAACGATCCTATCTCCACCCACATTTTGCTGTGACTACCTAAATACAAAATAGGATTAAACCACTTAAAACCTAAGTAAATTGGCAGGCCGTACTTGAGAGAGGTTCTGTGAAAATAAAAACAAATATTAATCAACGAACATGATAAATTTTAAACTACTTAATTATCTCTGGCCTCCATCACTGTCCACCAATTGAACTTCACGCCAGTATATAACAACGTCGGAGACCGCCTAGGCTTCAGCCGGATAGTCGATACCCTCGGCGCAAAGTTATTCTGGGTCTGCTTGGCCGCCAGATCGAAATCAGTTTTTGCTCAAAATCCCCTTTCCGACATTATAGTCGCCTAAGAGTGAGACAAGGGTTGACCGAGTGAGTTGAGTCATACCGAGCTAGCAATCTGCCCAGAGGCTGTCCGCCAAACACTGAGCCGAAGCGGACATAGAGAGACTGACTTACGTGCTCTCCGAAATCATAGCAAAAATCAATTACATCGATATTTCCATTCAAATATAATTTTCACCTACATAAGTTTAGCAATCATTCATGCTTCAATAGTCTTTAACGTCATGCGTAATAATTTGCGATTATTCCTCCAAACGCTCCCACAAGCTGTAATTTAAGGATGAAAAGATACAATTTGAACATTGAACCACTTAAAAATTTTATTTTCTTTGACAATGCCATATACCAACTTCCATCGCGATTCCCTTATTAAATTTCTACATGGATTGTAAGTCGACCTATCCTGCCGGTGATGAAAAACTCGTAGCAACAGGCATTATTCTATTGATACCTTTATCCTGTCGCACTACATTACCGTACGACCACCAAGCGACCACTGCAACTGAACCATATCAGCCTATCGCATCAAGTCTCAACATCGGGAGAAGTGGCTTCTTATCAGTGTGTGCTGCTGCCAGAGATATCTATAGAAAATGTTGAACAATCAACCCAGCAAGAAAGCCTTATATGGCAATTGCGGTGGTGACTTGTTTGTTATATAAATTATATTTGCATCTCATTGTCATTACATCGGGCTGTAATGTATCGATTTGATGACTCGTATCGAACGATAGACTGATCAATAAAGCAGTGCAATTAATAAATGACTGTAATTAATGGTATCAAATACGTATCTGCATAGGCATTTAATGTGTACTATTCTAAGCATGAGAGTAAAAAATATTATGGTGATTCTTCTACTAACTACCAAATTCGGTAGTTAGTAGAAGTACTAAATGGTCATCTATTCCTCCTAGAAGCCAGAGACGCATCATCGCATAAAAAATACACATTTCGCGGACCTCTAAATTCACAATCCATCTAGAAGCAACTGAACAGTGGGCGAGGACAAAGATTTCTGGGCCGAAATTTCCAAAAAATAATTTGGTTTTAACTTCTGGGCCGAAATAATAGTTTGGTTTTAACTATACAAAAACGAAGAAACCATTTTATAGGAACAATCTTTTATCTCGGGTATGATTGCGGGAAAGTTTGGGCGTCCCTGAACGACGGCAATAATAAAAATTATTGTGTAAACAAGCTTCTGAAGTCGCTGTTATTTTTTTATTGCAATCTACCAGCTTTAAATTAGGCCGAACAAGACTAGTTTTCGGCAGCAATATCCGTAGACGGGTAGCAAGGCGTACACGATTAAGCCGTTCAGGTGAATCTTTAATGAAATTATGCATGCAGTTGAAAACAGACTAAAAGAGGACTATGAATTGCTCTTGTTGACACGGAATTTCATTAACTAATCCTTATGATCGGCGTTTCTGAACACTTTGGTTCAAGTGTGAAATCCATGTAAAATCTTACGGACGAAAAATTGGACTAGCATTTATTCGATTTAATTCAAAACACCACGTTCACATAAGTAGGCCGAATGCCTTGCTGAAGCATGACGGAGGAAGCATGACGTGCTGAAGCATGACGGAGGAAGCATGACGGAGGAAGCATGACGGAGGAAGCATGCCTTGCTGAAGCATGACGGAGGAAGCATGACGTGCTGAAGCATGACGGAGGAAGCATGACGGAGGAAGCATGACGGAGGAAGCATGACGTGCTGAAGCATGACGGAGGAAGCATGACGTGCTGAAGCATGACTTGGCGAAGCATGACGGAGGAAGCATGACTTGCTGAAGCTGGTATCAAGCGCAAAGAAGATGAGTTGCACAAATCTATTATCGCCGTATCCCTGATCTCTCTCTTATCTCTACCTTTCAGCCGGCAGCGAGGACTGAAGCTCAGTAACTTCAATGAAATTTGTCGATTGAAAGATTTTTTGTCTAATTGCTTGCAAGTGTCTGAACCATTCATAAGAATATTAAAAATAAAATAATCACTTTGTTAAAGTTCAAAGAAATCAGCCAATAAAGTGTTTAAAGACTTAGCTTTAATTACAATAACACTAGGAACAATTCTATATATATATAATATAAATAATGTCAGCAATATAAATATCCTAACAATAAATTACCGCTACACAAAAGCAAAATCCAACTAAAAATTTCATAGAGTAAATTTCGCTGACATTTTATTCAAACATTAACCACACACATAGAGCAACATAAAGTAAAATAAAGCAAAGTTAAGCCGAGCGAAATCAGTTTGAATGCTGTTGCAAGTGTTTGCACTTCGGTTGCATCATCAAGAGCCAATAGCTGTTCCGGAGATCTGGAGCTGGTCAAGTGCACCGCCGACTGTAATGCGATCTAATGGCATCAGAGACTGCAAGGAAGAGTATAAATCGTAATTGATGATAGACTGATGGACGTACGATGACACTAACATTTTCCAGTACCAGGACTAACTTTGTTGTACATGATGCAATGAGCGGAAAAATTACTACATACTGGGGGTATATTCAAAGCTGCTTAGATGTATAAGATATTTGCTCTGTACTGATGTAATGAAATAACTGAATTTATCAATCACAAATGAACCTGTACTGCGGCCTTCTGAATGCTTCACAATCCAGGGTTGGCCAGACCTGAATAAAAATGTGTATTTGCATTTAAAATAATGAGATTGCATTTTCAAACACATGAATTTTAGTTTAGATACTCGATATTGATACCTGATATTGAGGGATACATGATATTTAATGCAGTGTACAATTGTAAACAATTATTGTTGATCGAATGAACAGACTTGAGCGTTATTTTTCATCAATTATTAGTCCACAATTAACTATCACTATTTGCCCAATAATTTAATCTTCCTCAATTAATATGCAATTTCTTATAATCACAAAGAGTGTAAACACCTTAAATTAGTGTTCGCGTTATTGCAAAATACTAGCATGGTTCCTATGCATAATTTTTGCGAGGACAACTGAAACTTTCGATTAAATTTAGGACGCAGTCGAAAAGTCACCGACGCTCACTCACATTTTGATTCATTCAAGCCGTGAACAACTTTTGGCTAATGCGCTGCGAACTTCACGAAACATATCAGTGGCTACTGACTTGTTGCCTCACTCAACAAATTGGTTTTATTCAAAACTCATATGCATTCATCCTCGAATTGGCGATGAATATTTGTAGGTTATTGCAGCCAATTTGTGCGGGCAACATTAGAAAAGTCATAAGTTTGGTGGTCGGCAAAGTATCCTAATTCAACACTAGCCTCTTGCCTGCACCATTATTGAGGACATTGACATGCGAGATACTTCACTGCCAGAGGCTTCGCAATACATGCAGGCGTTTAAATGAATACTTCCGACATATATTTAAAGTAATTAAGCAAAATAAAGATATTCAATTTTAAGTTATAATCCAGTCAATGTTTGTGCAACATGGTATTTAATTCACTCTGAACACTGTTTACATTCTTCTTCTGGGACGCCTAGATTTTGGAAGCCATAACCAACGCCAAAATATTACAAGCAGTTGCGGTGTGACCTCCGCGGTGCCGGCTAACCGACGCCGCAGCACTCGCTCTGCAAGCCTGACAGTGACTGTCTAACTCAGCTCTTGTGAGTCACGTCTCAAGAAGGCAACCTTGACGGACAACAGGAACACAATTGAGCATCTATCATATCATAGTGATGTCGACGCTGAAGGATAGGCCTGATGTAGTCGGTCGCTGATTCTTTTCCTTTTCGTGGTTCACTGGAGATCTAAAATCATAACCTTTGACCGGATATTTCCCAAATTGACGATAGTTTGAAATTGCCAAGGTGCTAGTCATTTCAAGTCTGAACATATATTTCTCCATAGTCATAGTCGCCATAGTCTAGTCTGTTCTTGAACGCGTTCATACTCGGAGAGTCAACAATGTAATCGGGGAGGCTGCTCCACATGTCGGTGACTCGAAGCGAGAAGAAATGTTGCGTGGACGAAATGTAACGAAGTTTTTTTAGTATATAGCCGTGGCTCCTGGTGTTTGTTCGTGTTTCAAATTCTAGCAATCATTCTGGGACCTTGTATAAACTATGAGTATACTTCAATGAGGTCCCCACGCGGACGTCGATAACAGAGGCTTGGAAGCTTCATAATTGCAAAAATTTTACTGAACATACTTCTCCCGTGTACATAAGGTTGGGAGCTTTTAGGTAGGACCAGAGAACAAAATTCATTTTGAACCAAACTTGTCCGAGATTGTTCAGCAATTTGGTATGTTATCATTTACTTATGTTATGATCCTTTTATTGCTTGTTAACATTGGCTATTTTTTCTACATTGTTTATAATCTCGAATAACCTCAATTTGTGTTCAAATTGTTTGTTATTTGTTTTCAGAAACCGTTACAATCCACAACGAGTTTTCATTCTGAGCAATCCCCCGAACAAAGAGCCATATTCTTTATAATAATCTTTAACCTTTCTTCATTGGACTTGCCCTTCAAGCCTGGAATTATCCTTGTCGCACATTCTTGAACACTCTCTACTAAATTTTTGTCCTTTTCGAGTTATTATTATCATTAATATTATACCCAACACCACTGATTTCTTTACTGGTTCTGCTTTATTTGTACAACGTTGTAGTCACATAACAAAGTCATGCAGACTCAGCGTAAGATAACAGCGATGCGGGCCCCATATATTGAAACCGCCGTAATGCCACATCATTTCCACATTGTCGCATGGGCCCGACATGGAACCATTGTAGAATTATTACTAGGGTTGTCTGAACACATAATCTCTTCTGTACATTATCTAACTAGTAGGCATTTCTTCACATTTTTTTCCTTGTCTGACTACCATAATAAACCAGAGAACTTCGATTCCCCTTTTTATTTTCCTGCCTCTCAGTATCCGGTCTTTAACACGTCCATACAATCCTTAACTTCCATAAGGCTAAATGTTTCTGTTTGAGACTAAATGTTTCTGTTTCTTCAAACGGGAAAGAAAATTAAATTCCTACGATTTCAAAGATATCTAATAAAATTCATACGCGGTTTAAAAATCATAACTGCTATCAATAAAAGACCCGAAATAGCGTATTATATCACATGAACTAGATAAAGAACGGAGTCCCTCCCTTGACTCCAACTCTTACCAATTATCCCTCTCTCAAAACCCCCCTTTTATTGCACAGCCTTCATAGTACTCTGCTCGCCTAGTTGGCGCGGAGTCCTTGTGCAAGCGCTGCAACAGCCAACGGGAGTCCTTCAATAGCCGGACAGGATTGGTAATATTACAGGACAGGGGTTAGATATCCGGACAAAATCGAGTCCGGTTATGTACTCTGCAATTAGTTTGTACTTGAAAACAAGCCACGAAAATAAATGAACTACACTACCGGACATTCTAAAAAACGCTAACCTCGTTAGGTTAGGGTTAGAGTTAGGGTTAGGTGTGTATAAACCCTTTTTTGCGTTGCTTGACACCTTTCTACTAAGGTTAGGTCCAGCCAGGTCAGGTTATTTTTACTTTCTTTCACAATCATACATAGGTCATCACTCATTGGGTAAAAAATAATCATATTCCAGATAAGTGGAAGTATAAATATATATATATTAGCCATGGCACAGCGCTGTTTTAGGGATAGTTGGCCAGTTATTGTTTTACGGCTCCGTTCTTCGTAACGGCCAACGCGCTGCAGCATCGCCGGCTGCGGCTTAGAATTTCAACTGGGTGGCAGAACATATTAATTCACTGCTTTGTATTCAATAAATTTCGTCTGTAAATTAGTGCATCTGTCAAATAGATAGTTGGGGCCAAAAACGAAACACTGCGCATGAACGTTAATCAGTTTACTGAATTTAACTATTATTATTTTACTATTGTTATCATCTTCTTTGTTATCATTTTTATACATTTCTGTTGATAACTTCTTGTAATGATAAATAACGAAGGCTAGTTACATCGTATCAATTCATTTCTCTCCTGACGTGACCACGTATCTGTACTTCTTCAGCGATGTCAAGCGAAGTAGTTAATAAAAAAATGTAAATTATTGAGAATAGAATTTCCAATAGACAAAGAAGGTAATAGACTATGCAGCACTCCAAAGAAAGAATATGTTGCATTATCTACATTCGTTGAAGGCTACTTGCTAAATTTGCCACTGAAAATTATAGCAATGATGAATATTGCCTCTGATTTATTGCATAAAATGATGCAAAATAATGTATAATTACGTCTATTGAAGGTAGGTTGCAGTGTTTCCAGTATCTGAACAACGATGAAGCGAACAACAGCAGATCATATATAATTTAAACACTTAGCAGATATAACTAAGTAGTTCACAACGTCAATTATGGCCGCAATTAAAACAAAACCAATAAGAAATAAATGATTTACCAAAATAAAACTTCCAAATGTCGTATTTTGCGGTCATTTCAGCATAAATTTCATTACAATATGCTGCAAAGCTATATAAAATGCATCAAGAATAACTGAATGGAATTATTTCATGTTACTTGCGATCAATGACGACCATGAATATATTATACGTTGTTCATAACCTTTTTCATAAAATAATTCACTTGTGACCATTTCTTCATATTTCGTAGCGATTGAACGTTCAATGACAATGGTAAATTATTGTTAAACCTTCTCGTCAGGTAATCCTAGTACAAATGGAACCCACTACGCAAGAGGCGTGTCGAGACCATGATGTGCATATTTTTGAACAGTTCAACAATATGATGTGCACCTTTGTGACCTGTCACAAACATGATGTGGACATTAGAGCGCTCAGTGGGACTTACAACCCAAGTTTGAGTGCCTTTTCTGCTCAAACATGATTATGACTACATGACTGGTTCAGATAGAATTGATATTGTGTTCCTGATCAACGATAGGTGATGAACTAGACATTGTTAGCAGAAGAGAGTGTGTATCAGGTTCTGGGTCTATAGACAAGCTTGTTGTCTGGAGGCAAACGAAAATTTCCTGTGGTCTCGTATTTATCTCTGCTGATGTCGACGCCGTGCGGGGGGCGCACGTCGAAGTGCTGGACGATGGCGGCGGTGAAGAGGAACAACTCCATGCGGGCCAGCAGCTCCCCCACGCACTGACGCCGACCTGTTGGGATTTAAACTCTACAACATGTACTGCTTCTACAATTTAAGCATCGGACTGCGACACGGTCTAGGAGAAGAGTTCGGCGAAAAACGATTACGGCTACAACAACTACAGACCCAGCATATACATTAGCACAGCTAAGTAATAAATTGCACGGACTATATTTTATCGTCAGAGCGCGACGTTTGCAGGGCATCAACCACAAGTAATAAGCGACCTTGAGATGTGCGCAACGATCGACATGCACAACGTCAAGATGTGCGCGACGATCCCTTCACGTGGTTCGTGGAAGGGAGGCGTCCGAGAAGAAGATGGAGAGGCGCGATGAGACACTTCACTCCCGTGTTATTTAAAATAATGTTATAGGCCTTTATCAACCACATGTAGGATTTCAACAGACAAAAAAGCAACATTAGTTTTTAGTACCGTATAGAATAGAATAGAAGTGTCGGCACTGAAGAAATAGGCCCATGGCCTGTTGCCGATTCTTGTTCATAGAATATAATAGAAGTGTCGGCACTGAAGAAATAGGCCCATGGCCTGTTGCCGATTCTTGAATTTTTCGTGACTTGATTCACAAGGGAACCGGCCTTTGGAACCCGACAAAATACGACTGCTTCTTATTAACCTAATTGGCAGGCGAAATAATTTATTACGTTATTGTGCCAGTTATGGCATGGGCACTCTAATTAAAAGGAAATTCTTTCAACAGAGTTACTGCTCGTCAAATTCTCACCAGACCCGAAGGCAAAGAAGCCCTGCTTGGGGGCCGTGTACTTGGTGGCGCTGTCGTCCAGGAATCGTTCAGGGTAGAACTTGTGGGGGTCGTCCCAGTACCGCGGGTCGTGGTGGATGGAGTAGTTAGCCACTTGCACGGTAGTTCCCTGCGTTTAAGTGAAACCCATTAGGTGTCTAAGAACAGACGCGAGACTGATAATTTCTATCCCCTGAATTTTTCATGCCGCCCAAAGGTCCGAACAAGCCCATGTATAAATACTGAAATAAATTTTCAAATGTTGATGGTGAAGTAAAAGCGTCACTAAGGCCTAACTTCCTATGCTGTCGACTAATAACGAACGTATGTCAGATAGACGAAGTGCAAATTACGCAGATTTATTAAATGAAACTTTGACTAGCACATGGGGACAAAAAATTTCGGTTTCAGTGAATATTTATTATTAGTTCCGTGTTTATTTGAAGAATCGTTATCGGTTTACCTTGGCGACGAAGAAACCATTGATGATCGTATCACAATTGGTTGCCCTCGGAACGTTGAAGAACGCCATGGAGGAGTACCGTAAAACTTCAACAGTGAATGCCTCAACCAATGGCAAGCTAGGGGGATGATTTGAGATGTGATCAACAGTAGATTTTCTTGCTTTAAATCATCATATTTGCTTACTGAATAGGATTTGCTTAAATTTTATCCAGTAAAATAAATCAGTAAATAAGTAAAAATTAAATCAGTAAATAAGTAAATATTAAAACGTAAATTAAATCCAATTTGATCCAGTAAATTAAATCCAGTAAATTTGAACAATTTACTGGATTACTTTTGTAGCTTGTTAGAAAGAAAATCAACCGATCTTGGAGAAAAAATGCGTCTAATGAAGCATACTTGAATGCTTTTCAATTATTGTAGCTAATCATTTTTATTGCTTTGCTTTTTAATTATTGTAGCTGAATTTATATGGGATTTAACACATTGAGTGCTTCAAGACCCACCAGCGCTGACAGATGGCCTAAAAACGGCCAAGTCCGCTGAAAAAAATGCCTATAATTCAAAATATACTAGTAAATTTTTAGGTTCTGGTGTAAAATTAAATTTTCCTGTTCTCCTTACTTTTTTAAAATTTAATGGGGTAGTCCTGTAATCAGAAATTTTTGTCGACAGACGCGGGGACGCAGCCGTAGGCTACAAAATTTCCTCTTAAATAAGCCCTGGAGCCAACGCCTAGCTTCACCATGCATTAACTTTACTCAGCCTCAGAGCTAGAGGCAGCAGACTACGCTCGAACTCCGTAATCCAGATAAGCGACACACTGCAGAAAGATAATAGTGTCGTAGGTCTTCAGCCAATGCTTAAGCATGCTCGCTCACAAGCAGGCAGTTCCCCATCCGGCTGTACCTACTCCGGCCTAACCTCTTCTGGCCTAACCCATTCAAGCTTTCCCGGCCCACAACCTTCTTGCAGCCAATGACTAGCTCAACCAACACACTTGGGCTGCTTTTCTAACTTCCTGCAGCCAATGAGGTTAGGTTAAGTTCACTCAGATTGGTTTTAGGTGGAGAAATGTTGCAACTTGTATAGGTTAGGCCTGAATAGGTTATGCCGGAAGAGGTTTGGCCAGATGCAGGATGACCATGCTTACTTTTAACAAGCTTATTTTGTGGCTATGGACATCCGGCGCTATGGCTTTGAGCGCTTGACTTCATAGTTTGTTATGTCTCTAGCGCTCTTACCTACGGAAAGATATTTGAACGAAGTGTGAAGTTTGGCATAGCTGGCCTCCGGCATGCGTCCCGGCAGACGCAATTGAAAAAAAAATAAATCACGGAATTTCTCCGGAAAAAGACCTTGCAACTCATCGGTGGGTCATGCCGCACTCATCGTGCTAAGAAAAATTTTTAACTCCAGGAACAGCAAAACAGGAGTACTCAGGATTTGAATGCTAATATTTCAGAATTGAAGTGTCTCACTGTTATATTTCTTCGTTTTATGAGAAATGCTGTTTTAGTCTTTTTTAATTTTTGTCAGTACCTTTGTTCACAAGAACTAAACAAGATCTGCGCTTTTTTTGACTTAAAATTAAGGCAATTGTAACAATAAAATATTTCAACAGGTTCAATAAAATACCTCGGCTTATCGTCGAGCGACACCATGCGGTCCCTGGGCACGACGGCGTCTATTTGCTGCTGCATCCTCGTTGCGTACTCTGGATACCGGGCGAGCAGGTAGGCCACCCACTTCAGCATGTTGTTCACCGTGTCCGATCCCGCTATGAATAGGTCGCCGACGATTTGGTTCAAAGCTGAGGGAAGAATAATGTAGCTCGAGCAATTAGATCTATTGTGGATTATGTCGGCAATTACATTTATATAAATACTGAAAATGCAAGCTCGGTGGCCGAGTTTTCGAAAGCAGTAATTTATGAGGTTCGAAATCTGTAAGGTGGATGGTGATTAAGAACGGGCAACAGGCCAACAAGGTCAACAGACAAACATTCACCCGTCACTCCCCAATCACTACTCAAGAAATCCAGGAAATAAACACAAATTCAGAATAAAATCACAAAACAACAGCAACGGGCTTGGCTCAAGTTTCTGGATACACCATAAATCCAACACCACACAACTTTACAGAACAATCAGCAGCATACACAACTCGAACAGCAGCAAGAACACACCCACGCTGCAATCACCACTAACACAGATAATACTCCCACGAGACAAGCACAAGCAAACATACTAATTCAACACTATGCAAGCATTGGTAGGTTACCCAAATACAAAGAAGACAGACGCATCATCCGACGCAAACAACAATTTCCACTAAACCCAACAGCTACCCTAGCCACTGCAGACGACACTTAAAGCGTTATAAAAGAAATTAAAAACTTCCGCTGCTGGGCCAGACTACATTACAAACATACACATCAAACACCTTGGTCCACACGGTATCACGACACAAACATTGCCAACTTCTTCTACTCACATTCCAAAATACCATACTTCTGGAAAGTTGGCAAAATAATTACAATTCTCAAACCCAACAAACCACCCACTGAGGCCGCCTCATATACAGACCAATCACACTCCTCTGTACACCATCAAAAGTCATAGAGCGCCTCATTCTGAACACAGCCACTCCGCACATTGCACTTTCTCCAACACAACACGGATTCAGACCTCACCACTCGACCACAACACTACTCACAAACCTCTCACAAAGCATAAACGATGGCATCAACTCCCGAAAACCCGCACACAGAACACCACTCCTTACAATAGACATCAGTAAAGCCTTTGATGCCATCCCTCGCCTCCCTCTCACAAACAAAATTTACAATACCACACTACACAACAACAACAAACGCTGGCTAGCCAACTACCTATCAGGAAGACAAGCATACGTACACTACTCTGGCAAGTCATCACACACATCACTCATACCCAACGGAGTCTCGCAGGGCTCCGTCCTTTCACCCTCACTCTTCAATTTATACATGCACGACATACCCGAACCACCTCCAAACATCCATATTGCCTCCTTCGCAGACGACGTTACAATAACATCTACTCACCCAGCCGCAGACATATGTTCTCAACAAGAACAATCATATCTCAATACATTATCACAATTGCTAACACTGAACAGACTCAAGGTTGCTCCTAGTAAATCAATAAGCACATTAATGACCAGCTACACAAAGGAGCACCAATACAGACCAAACATCATTTCAAACAACACCCTGATCCCGAACCCACACGCAACAAAAATATTAGGGGTCACCTACAACACCTCCATGACTTTTGGCCCTCACACCAACAACATAGTGAACAACGCGAACATCAGACTCAACTCACTTTGGTCCCTAGGCGGTGCCAAATTTGGTAAAGACAAAGAAACACTAGCGCCAACAAACAAACAATTCACCAGAACAAATGCCAGCCCCGCCTGGGCGCCCGCACTATCCAACACCAACATAAAGAAACTCCAAACAGTACAAAACAAAGCATTCGGATTAATCACAGACTGCACACAGAGCACCCCGCATCGAACACCCTCATGCTGAAACAAGAATACTAACGATAAAAACGCACCTCGACATGAGAGGAACACAGTTCAAAGCCGCAGCCATAAACAACACAGAACACCCATGCCACTACTTGCGCGATCATCCACCTACACACAGACAAATAGTGCAAACCTCACAGAGGTTCTACACCAGCATACTAAACACAGTACCCGTGGTCCAAGGCAACACCAGCACAAAAAAAACATTTGCACACAATTATGGCTCAGAGAACGCTGGAGCTGGCCGGCTCCACCGGCCAGCTTCTTATTCAACTTATTCCTTCAACTCAGCATTCACATTGAACAGTGTCCATGTACATTACCTCCTCTCCTGAAGAGGGAGCTGTCATCGCCCTCGCTCTCCTTCATGTCTTTGATGTACTCGTCTATGAGGTCCCGGGGGTTGTCGGGGTCATAGTCCTCCAGGTGCTTGTCTACGACTCCCTAGCACCGATAGATAAAATCAATTTACAAATATTCTCTCTAAAATATTGTTGAAATTATTCCTTTCTTTAAGAAAATAAATACAGGAATTCTGAAGAAGAAAAATTCAGTGATTCATATGAACTAACTCAGTAAAAATTAAGATGTCGCTATTTTAGGGAGCCTGAGCAGTTGTCTGAGCAGACATGCGACAGCCAAGGCCAATGTTGAGCGGTATAGAAAAATGCGACAGATTTACATTTTTTTAAACTCTTTGTAATCCGTCTCACTCCTGAATATTAGGTAGAAGACAAGTTATCGTTTGTATTTTTTGAAAACTCCATGAATGGTTTTTCAATATGACACAGCATCTGTCGCGAAATAAACAACAGGGCGTTAAGTGTGAGTTTGGACTGAACCGTTAGTAGTTTAACGAAAAGTGAGGTACGGTGTGGGTGAGGCAGAGAATGCGAGGGTGGGGATGAAAATATAAAAGGGAATACGTCTCCAAAGTCAATGCCCATTATGAGAAGTGTCCTCAATTGTTTTCCAAAGTCTTAAATTTCTTCCATGTTGTACCAATAAGGAGTAAGGCATATATATAGGGAAAAAAACTCGCATGAAACGTTAATACATACATTGCCATAGACAAAATCTACTTACGCTTACAATGTTCTTCATTTCTTCCACGACCTTCCTAAAAATATCATCCCCAAAAATGGCATATTTTATGGAACTTGGCAATTTATTGAGAGCAGGAATAAACAATGGCAGACTAGACCAGCCTGACAAAGTTTTTCGAAGTTTCTCGGTCATGCGGTAAATGGTTTCAACTTCTTCGGAACGCAGGTCGTACCGAGTGCCTAAGAGAAAGAAATTAACTTAATTATTTCCCTTGCAATGATATTTTGTTGGAATACTTTACAGTTCAGTGCAGACTGAGCACCTGGCAAGAACCAGTACGTGTTATGCAAAAAATTTGATGACAAATATAAACTATATGAGATATGATGTTAGAACGAAAATTATTGATTACATATACTTACATGCATCAAGTTGTAACTTTGATAAAGATATCCTGATATTCAACAAAATACATTACTAACTGGCCACCATCTGCCAGATGATGTTGAGCGCCACAGTCCTGAAGCTGTCGGGGTAGTTGATGGCTTCACCGCCGTACTTCTTGAGGTCTTCTACCAGAGCCTTGGCTTCGATGTTGATGGCTACCTCCAGGTAGCATTTACCCATGCCTGAAGTAATTGCACCTCAATTTGTATAATTTGAATAATATAACCAAGGTTTGAGGTACAGAATTACCCCTAGATGAAAACAGTGGCTCTAATAAAATTAAGAATTCAATTCCGTGAACGATAGTTGATCATTAGCTGGAGATGAGCAATGAGGATTTCATATCTCCAAGAATCTTGCAACTGGTTTTGAATCAACGTTGAACAAAACACCATAAAATATTTCAGAAATACTTGGTAAAGAAACGAATGAAATCAGCGAGTAATTTTCAATTTTGTTGCTAGCATCAAAAAGTTTTTTAATTAGAAATTTCCTGCATATTGATAATTATTTGACACAAATCTCACCGAGGTTGCGGAGGTTGCGCAACACAAAGCGGCGGTCGTGCTGCCAGTGTACGCCGTTGCTGCCAACCACGCCTGGCAGAGATAAGAATATCAGCGGCTAAGCAATGTTAAAAGTGAATGTTTCCGAGATTATTATTCCAATGGAGTTGGTGAATATCTTCTATTCAAGCTACACTCTAATTAGGAAGTAGTGGAAATTTTTAAAAGTGAGTTAAAAGATTAAATTATTCGAAGTTTTTGGCAATGCCACGAATAATATCAAATAGAGATTTATGGTTTCAATTTCGAATATAAAAACATATGGCCCCAAAAATCATTGTACCATTCTGAATTACATATTTATTTCGGTCAATATAAACTTTAACCTCCAATTTTTTGATCATCTATGCTGATGACAGATATAAAGTCTGGGCGATTAGAGAACTCCATTTTTGCCAAGGTCTCCCTGGCTGTGTTGTAGTCGAACAGGAACACCGACCGCGTCGGGCCAGTCCGATACCTGCGTTATTAGGGCACAACTAGTATAAAGAAAATAAATATACGGTATCAATAATTTATTATTTTTAAAAGTAACCTAATTTCTATTCATCATGGTATCAACGTTTTTTGTTTACAGCCAAAAATACGTTTTTTGTCGCATTAAAATTGTTCAATTCAAATCATGCATATTACATGAGTTATTGTCAATAATAACTTTTTAATTTTTGTTATCCTATTCCCAACAGATTTCTACTTCATTCTTATGTCTATAAATTTATTTAGAGATCGTGATCGATCACCGTGATCACCGTAGCATGACTCACGTCACCGTAGCATGACTCACGATCACCGTAGCATGACTCACGATCACCGTAGCATGTCTCACGATCACAGTAGCATGACTCACGATCACCGTAGCATGACTCACGTCACCGTAGCATGTCTCACGATCACCGTAGCATGACTCACGATCACCGTAGCATGACTCACGATTACTGGCCACCATCTGCCAGATGATGTTGAGCGCCACAGTCCTGAAGCTGTCGGGGTAGTTGATGGCTTCACCGCCGTACTTCTTGAGGTCTTCCACCAGCGCCTTGGCTTCGATGTTGATGGCTTCCTCCAGGTAACTCTTGCCCATACCTGAAGTTGTTGCTCCTCAATTTTTTATAATTGGAGGAATATTACCAAGGTATGAGGTACAGAATTGCCCCAAGATGTAAGAAGTGGCCTTAGTAAAGTTAGTAACTTGATTCCGTGAACGATAGTTGATCATTCTGAGGAATGAGGATACTATATCTCCAAGAATCTTTCAACCTGTTTAAAATCAACGTTGAACCAAATTTATCTTAGAATTTTTTAGAAAACATGATAAAAAACCGAATGAAATCAGCGAATAATTTTTAATTTTGTTACTATATTATCAAACGGTATTTTGATTGTTTTTTTTTCTGAATATTGATAATGATTTGACACAAATCTCACCGAGGTTGCGTAGGTTGCGCAGCACAAAGCGACGGTCGTGCTGCCAGTGTACGCCGTTGCTGCCAACCACCCCTGGCAGAGAGGATAAGAATATCAGCGGCAAAGCAAAATTAAAAGTGCGTGTTTCCGTGATTATCATTCCAACGAAATTGGTGAGTATCTTATATTCGAGTTACAATCTGATTCGAAGCTAGGTGGAAATTTTTGTAAGCGAGGTAAAAAATTAAACTATTTGAATTTTATATGACTATGCCACGAATCATTTCAAATAGAAATTTATGGTTGTAATATCGAATATAAACACAAAAAATCATCGTACCAATTTGAATTACATATTTAGATCGGTCAATTTAAACATTAACCTCCAACTTTTTTATCATCCATGCTGACGACCGAAAAAAATTTGGGGCGATTTGAGAACTCCATTTTTGCCAAGGCCTCCCTGGCTGTGTTGTAGTCGAACAGGAACACCGACCGCGTCGGGCCCGTGCGATACCTGCGGTATTGGGGCACATTTAATGGAAAGAATATAAATATACAGTATCAATAATTGATTATTTTCAAAAGTAACCTACTTTTTATTTAGCATGGGAATGAACATTTCTTGGTAATACATAAAATACGTTATTTAACGTGCTAAAATTGCTCAGTTCAAATTATGCATATCATATGATTATTTTTAATGGTAACTTTTTAGTTTACGATGTCCTATTCCCAACAGATTTATACTTGATATTTTTCATTACTTCTACGAGTCAGCAACTTGATTCGATGAAAATTTTTCGCAGTGACCGTGAAAACATTGCTAGCGGCCATACTACCATAACTCATGGCCATACTGATGGGATGTGATAGGAATAGGAATTCACGAACATTACAAACATAAATGGAGGGCATGATTTGAGGGAGATTTGAATTAAGGGCGTGACTGAGATCGGGGCGGAGTCGTACTGTAACTCATGACCACATAAGAGGCTCCTAATTCGCACTAACGACATAATATCTCCGTATTTTTTGCGTAGATGTTCGCCCACTTCTGCGCTGGGGATCGGAAGTCGTCCGAAAAAAGGGATTTCCACGGGACCTGCAATGTGATTTGTTAAGATAAGTTGATGCAGGATTGTTAAGAGTTTCAGTGAGAATCGATCCTCCATCTATGTCGTATCATAATGTCTGATCGGTAAGAAAACACAATTTTTTAAGTAACCTTATTGAGAAAACACAATTGTGTTGTCTTTATATCATGAAATATCATATTTTCTTTATATATTCTTTAATAAATATTAATTGATTAATGTAAAAAGTTTGACAGATTATTCGTTTAAAAAGTTTTTTCTCAAATATAATTAATTTATCTTCATTTACTTCACAGTTCGCGAGTTTAAATAGCACTCACCAGGCGGGCAGTTGCGGGGGCGCCTGTCCCTCAGCACCGCGTACACCAACACCAACACAAACAACAACACAATCTCCACTAACATCTTTCGCTGTGGGCGTTGAATTATGCGGGTTGAAATCTGGATTAGTTTAATGATAACGATAATATATTCGTATATGTTGCAGTGTTAAGGAAATTTGGCTGAATTTTCTTAATATTCTATATGTTAGATTTCTCAAAAATTTAATGTTGTTTACAACTTGAGAAATAGGCCTTGCGTTTAAGGACGAAAATAATGAGCTAAAATTTTCGTGATCCCTTTATTTGCATCTCCGAAAATGCAGGCATTTTATTCA
This sequence comes from Hyalella azteca, assembly GCF_000764305.2. NCBI lineage: Eukaryota > Metazoa > Arthropoda > Malacostraca > Amphipoda > Hyalellidae > Hyalella > Hyalella azteca. Next base: position 41,486 of record NW_025942818.1, on the reverse strand, counting down.
AGCCATGGTAATATCGCTAGTCAATTATTGACCTCTGCAAGCAGTTCAACCGGGATCTTTTCAACCGGGATTCAAATCCAGTCTAGGAGCTTTTCTTGAAACACCCAATTTCCTCCGTTAAAAAAATAGTCTGAATACAAATTTGAATCTCTAAGAATCAAAAAATGATCTTAACTTGACAAAATTCAATTCCTAAAGAGGAAAATTTATTGACAATGCAAAATATAATTAATTAATTAAATGTTATAATTAAAAACATATATAATAACATTTTTCCCTTGAAGAACTTGAATTTATCTTTCACTAAAACAAAAAACATCATAACCGATCAAAAAGAAAGTCCCTATTGACTTAGTGAGTAATTAGCGCAGTTCTCCCCACGCGCCCTTGAATCAAACTGAGCAACGCAGACACCCACCACACTCGGTGAGTGCAGGAAGCACACTGAGCGGAGGCAGTCAGGCAACCGCCATAGACAAGATGCCCATACTTGGCCTCCAGGACATATTCGGACACTAAAATATAAATACAGAAAATAATTAAAGTTTTTATAACTGCTATAGCAGGTATAAAAAGTTCCATGTACACTTTGGATAATTAATTAACCTTAGATCTACGTGACCGAACTAATTAGATTGAAATTTTATTGAGAACATTGGAGACTCCTACAAAATCAGGTTAATTATCTTATGTATGTGTTCGCTCATGTGAAAAATATTCAGCGTTATAAATAAAACAAGCATTGGTGTAAGTTGTCTTCAATTTCAATACATTGTTGTTAAACTCGGAAGAGGAGGCCATCGATCTATAAAATTGTGGCCTCCTCGCCTTCGTTGAGTGAGTGAAGTCGCGGCACGAATCACACGCTGTCATGGTGGTCGTAGTCATACAACGCAGCACAACGCAGCACAACGCAGCACAGCGCAGCACAACGCAGCCCAACGCAGCACAACGCAGCACAACGCAGCACAACAACGCAGCAATGCTGCGCTGTGCTGCGTTGTGCTGCGCTATAGTCCTTGTCTCTTCTGCCGTCAAGATACTGCAGAATTTTCGTAAACAAGAAAAAGCTACATAGAAAATTCAACTGTGACATTGTTTCGAAACCCGTTGAAAGCGAGCATTATTAAATTTTTGGTCTGGTTTCAAATAAAAATGTTTGAATGCACTGATTTTGTATCGACATGCACCATTTGCATTTCACTTTAAACGTACGATGTTTGGCGTCTCCCTAATTGTTATAACTCTTCTCTTTAACTTCACTTCTTATCTGCTATAAAGCTTATAATTAATATTTAACACACTTTATTCTTCTCGTCCAATCGATCTGAAATATTACATACTTGCGTAAAGTTGGAGATAATGCATGATTCAATTGAAAGAATGAATAATTTTAAAAGTTGAAAATTTTTATATAATAAAAAAGTTATAAAAAACATCGTTTTGATATTTGAAAGTAAGATGAGAAATTAATTGCACATGTATAACATCGAAGACACTGGCCCCTTCAGAAGTGCTACAAAGTGGATGAACGAGTCCTCCAATCAATTATCCATGATGATGTCAAGAGCACAACGGATAACGAAAATATAAAACTTCTGATCTACTACAAAAATGAGAAAATTAAAAACCTTGTAATGAATAATAATCCTTGTAAAAAAACTGGTCTGCTTCAAGAAACTAATGTGTTTTATTAATTCTCATGTAATAAAGAAGGTTGTAGACTTCTTCCAAACATGAACTACATTGGACTTACAAGTACGACCTTGAGCCGACGACTCACATGCCACCTACAATCTGGAGGACCTAAGAACCACATGCGGGAGGCTCACAATGAGATCATCACCCGAGCGACATTGGAAGCCTGCACCAGCATAGTTATGCGGTGCCCTGACCCATCGAGATTGACGATAGCTGAGGCCCTCATTATCAAGAGCGAGTCTTCAGCTATCAACCTCCAAACTACTGGATTCGTCCGGACGCTGAAATTATTTTCAGAGTAATTTTAGGTTTAAACATTTTGTTGTATCCACATTATTTTATTTTATTGTATCCACTATACCATTCATATGTACTTCTGTCATTTCCAAATTGAATTTCAAGTGTTGTAAAACCTTCACCAGCTTGATAATGAAAATTGTATTTTCGAAACGTCGCTATCTATTAAAATGTCATTCGGAAACCTGCTTTTCGATCTCCCGGCTCCAGCTAGAAATTTGGTTCGACTCATTGAAAAGACGAACAAGAAGATTGTAAATAAAAAGCATGCTCTGGTCTTCAATCAAACTTGCATAATATGTTGGAATATAGATATCTTGGATTCGATGTAGAATTCGTCGAGTTAATGTTCTCTGAATCTGTAAAGAATAGGACAAATTGAAAATCATTTTTTCATTATTTTTTTGCAGATTACGTTGTTTAGGTTGCTACCCAAGATTTCAATAAAGTTTCACAGAAACGCCTTTGGATTAACCAACGGCGGAAATCCCTGTAGCCAGGGAACTGATGCCGTGACAAATCTAATCGTCGCACGGGCAAAAGCTGTGTGATCGCCGTGCGGCATCGCGCAGTCATGGAGCCGGGACGACGCCATGACTCATCAGAAGAAACGATACGGTCACAACCATCAACCGCAGTTAAACCGACAAGAAACCTACGGCCAGACCAACACGAGGCATCTACATCAGCGAGACACGACGGTTATGAAGAAATAGCGCCCGCGGGGATCGACGCGCGGCTACAGCTGCAGTACGGCCACTTGGAATACGGCCTACCAACGCGCGGTTACAGCTGCAGTACGGTCGTTGCACCTACGGCTGCAAAGTGTGTATTATACGGTCGATCGCAACAGTCGTCTGCTCAACGAAACTGCAAAGGATCAACGTTTTCTGGTATATATAGACAATTTAGTGATGTTAACTGCGATAGGTTTTAAATTTTGATTTGTTCGGACTATCTTTTTTTTCATGTACTAGAGATTTTTTGTTAACGTAGGATGTGAACTTAAATTTCCTAATTTAATATGAAATGTATCAGTGTTTCATTAAAACCCTCTCTTTGTACGATATTTTGGCCGTAACCTATTCATGCAAGAACTTCTTTATTATACGTGCCTATCAAACCACTCGGCGTCAACCGAACAAAACGAGAAGTTATGAATATTTGGAACCTGAACATAACGTAAAATTGGAAGAGTAATCACTCCGATTGTCCAACTTTAAAATATATGATACGATATAAACAAATTATTATTATTATTTTAATCAGAGAACTTTTTTGCCAACGAATAATGTGTGCAGTTAATTAAGAATTCAGGCGGCAATCGTGGGCGTTCTGAGTGGAATATTTTGAGTGAGTGCAGAACTCGTGAACACCTTTGTATTATTTGTGATTGGAAACAAAATTAATTAGCATCTGTGCTGAACAGTCATCGCAAACAACATGAAAGTAAACAGTTACGTGGACGTACGCATCTATAATGACTGTAAACAACTACAGTATTCATGATGTACATCAGGATGTACACATTCAGAGATAAAACAAAATGTCCGTGGATTTTTAGAGCTATCGTGATTTTCCACATTCGCTCTCGACGAGATAACGTAAGACCCTCGAGTTCGAGTAGACGTTCGCAGTCGCTCATCTTTAAACGCTTACATTTACAGCTCTCGATAATTCGATGTTGCTCATTTACATTTATACGTTGTAGCTCTTTACATTTAAGGTTTTGCTCTGCACATTTACAGCTCTCGATAATTCGTTGTTGTAAGGTTTGCCTGTCACATGCAAAATGTTGCCTCGAATGCATAGTCTTTGTTCATAAGTAAGCTCGCGTGACAGCGTCATAGTAGATGTAATCATATACATCTCCGATATAGTCTCAGAAAAATGAATGGGTAGCGTTGTCCAAGTAATGACACATCTTCTTACCCATAGCACAAGCAAGGATGGGGCGTAACACTGATGAACATTTTTCCGGGCCACTAAGGAAAAGTGAAAGTGAATTACTATTTGGACAAAGTCCCACCCATTTATCTGGGTGCAGTTGTCTGGTGGAGGTTGTGTTGTCTTAGGGCAGACAAGTCCGGCCATCTTAGCTCAGTGTCGCTGAAACACTAAGCTATAATTCTGATTATAATAATATTACAGATGCAAGACTTAAGTGGATGTTGAATGCTTAAATCTGTTCGTGAATTAATTACACTTATTTTATTTGGGTCTTTATTATCATTCAACTTGCCTAGAATTTGTTTCAATAATTTCATAAATATGGACGTAAAGTTATCAAATTTACCAATTGTGCATCTAAATCTTGAACATATTCAAGAAACTTTAGTCCGTCCCTAAATCCTTGCGATTACAGTATGGCCGCTTTAATAGAGTAAAGAGTTTATAACTGCAAGAAACCAACCTAATTATTTTATCAAAGAAAGTCAATACAGCTATCAATACAGTAAATCGAAAATAATTTTCGCCATCCTTAAATCGTTATAAATACTACTCGTTTGATAGAAGTGCTGTATGTGAGAAAGTGTGCCATTATTTGGACAATATTACCAATTTACTTTTCAGAATGTTTGTGGATGATGGATACAATTATGACTTTGTTACTCGAGCTGAACAAAGACTCAATGCATTCAAGGCTACACTCACCATTTGACCGCAAATGGAAGCGCTAGTAGACGATTTATCGATAACTGACACTGTACGCGGTACAGATGAACGACTGCAAACGTCCACGAGAACTGAACGATCGTACGTTAACTCATCGGCAGCGAGTGTGGAAAAGAACGATAGCTCGAGATATTCACGAAGATTTTATACTTGTTTGGAATCTGTAAACCTCCGTGTAGATTTAATCTGATTATATAAACTAATAACATGATGTCATCACATTTTGGATGATGTTCGGCACAGATGATTATTTTTGCTGTTCCCAGTCACAAATAATAAAAGCCGTTTACGTCCGCTGCCCGCACTCAAATATTTCACTATGAACACCCATGCTAGCTTGCGAATTTTTTATTAAAAGCTCATGATAACGATAGCAAATACTTTCAAAATAACATGATATCAAAAAAGGGACTGTACCGAGTATTTCTGCAATACTTTACTACCATATCAACGAAAATTATAAGCGAATGTTTCATTATATCATGCTTAAAAATTCCATTCCTGACGAGCATATAAATATTGTGAAGCAATGCATGTGATTCAAATATTTCTCTCTCGGTTAACTTTATCCAAAATTAATATCAAGAGAAACCATGCAATCATTCACGTAGATTTAGCAACAATTACATACAAAAGGAATGGACCGATAAAGATCTTTCGTTGTTCCCATTTGTGGCCGAACATGTCCGGCAGGTCATGTTCGGGCATTGTTGGGCAAGGCTCCTGCATTGTTGGCGGTTGCCTTCCTTTGACAGGCCTCCCAGCGCTGGGGTTTTCCACCTAGATCTGTTTTTTTACCGTCACATGGGTGTCTGGGTGTATTTTTATTTTAAATGACAAAATCTTGTTTTTTTCGTTAAGTAAATTTATTTCTAGCTTATAATATAATTGAAATATTCTCAATGCCTTAAATGTGATTATGCAGTCAATACAAAACGGATGGAGTGACGCACTAACCGTCAAACTGTACCTATATTTTTCCTAGCTGACAGACTACAGAGGCTTGGAAGCTTCATAATTTTTAACATTTCATCATAAGGCTTGCCTCTTAAACCCGGAATTATCCTTGTTGCACGTCTTAGAACACTCTCGACTAAAATTTTGTTCTTTTTAGTTTTGGTGACCACACGGCGCTTCCAAACTCTAGGTTTGGACGCATGACAGCGACAAACAACTGCTTCGTCGCTTCAGCATCTATGTATGTACTCGTAAGAACTTCTGATCAGTCCAAGTCGTTTCGTTTATGAGCTTTTTTAAATTGAGCTTCAATATGCTTAGAAAATTCAATTCATTGTTGACATTAACTCCTAAATCTTTTTCCATTGCCGACTTCGACATCATCACTCTGTCGTTGTGAAAGACGTTGTCGATGGAACCAGCTATCTACGATATGAACAGCGTTTTAAACAATAAATTGTGCGTTTAAAATTACTTTTAAAGACAACACTTCCAAAGAGGCCAGTGTCTCCGACGTTACACATGTACAATGAATTCCTTTTCTTATTTGTAAATATTAAAAAATAAGTTGCCACATTTTTTAATATATGAAAAAAATCATTTTTGAAATTATTCATTCTGTCAATTGATTCATGCATTGTCTCAGACTTAACGTAAGCGTGCAGAATTTCAGATCGACTGGACAAGTATAAGTGTGTTAAATATCGAGTATAAGATTTGAAGCAGACAGACAAACAACAGGAATTGAAGTTAAAGAGAAGTGTTCTATAAATATGCGTTTAAAAATTTCTTTTAAAGACAACACTTCTTAAGAATCCAGTGTCTCCGATGTTACGCATGTGCAATGAATTTCTAATTTTATTTTCATATATAATTTTTTTCATTTATATGTATAAAAAATTTTAAATTTTCAAAATTATTTATTCTGTAAATTGATTGTCTTTATTTGACACATCCTTCACTGTATTATAAACTTTTGTGTCATCGTCATACATGGAGCACACGCTTGACTCTACTTCTGGCCAGTCGTTCGTATAAGCAACGAACAGGACTGATCCATGTGGCACGCCACTGCGCACTGTTGCCCAATCTGATACGGTTCCGTTAATACTGACACATTATCGTCTATCTACTAGAAAATCTCTGATCCATTGGAGTTCATTTCCCTCTATTACCAAAGACTTCACTTTACGCAACAGCTGCTCATGCAGAACGCTGTCAAATGCTCTGGCAAAATCAAGCCACACTGCATCCACTGGCTCCCTTTCGTCCAGCAGGCGAGTCCAATCGTTCAACGTAGATAATAAGTTAGTGGTGCAGGATCTACCGACATTAAAGCCATGTTGACTGTCTGATAGGAGATGGTGAACAGTCAAGTTATCGATAATCCTATCCCTCACAACAGATTCCATTACATTAAAAACAACACTTGTCTGACTCACAGGGCGATAGTTACCGGGGCTACTTTAGTCACCTTTTCAACGGTCAGCAAAGTCCCTTCAATCAAATTTTTTTGAAAGAACACTGTCAAAGGGCCGGTAAGGACGGTTACTAATTCTTTCAGCAATGTAAAGTTCAAATCAGGACGACTCCAAATAGATTCGATAAATTGGAGCCCACGACTACCGCCGAACCTCAACAAAGGAAAAATGAAAGCCAAATAAACAAGTATCTATTAACCAGAGACAACTACAACAATAATGACTAGGTAACAGAACACTTCAACTAATTAACAGTTTATAACATGAACAGATAACTACGAATAATAGGCACACGGAACTGAAAATATACGTAACTTTATAAATAAACAATATGCTGAAGGCACAATAAGCTTAGGACACAATATGCTGGAGGCAACACGCAAATGACACTATATGCTGAAGGCAATACACAGACGACACTATATGCTGAAGGCAATACACAGATAATACTATATGCTGATGGCAATACACAGATAACACTATGCTGAAGGCAATACACAGATGACACTATATGCTGACGGCACACAGTACAGTAAGTAGGTAGTGTTCAACAAGATGCACAGCATCAGCTGTGAGTGAACACACAGTAGGTGTCTGGACCGGTAGAAACTTGAATGTGGCGGACACTTCCCTAGAAGCACCGCAGTCGTCGGCCTACGTAGGAGCCGTACTTGTTGGCCAGGCAAGAAATCGATCCTTCTAGGGACGCTACACAATCACTCGAGCACAGTGAGAGGAAGGTGCGCTACGACCAAGTCTCAACGGAAAAATGAATAGGCATCCTAACGCGGACTTCAACCCGGTGATGCCACGTCAGCACACGCGACACGGTAGCCAACTTAACCGGTAACATCATACCGTATAACTAGAAATAATTTTGACCACAACAAAAATCTGACAATGGTTGAATTTCCCTTACAAGCAATCTAGGGTGGAGGCCGTTTGGTCCACATGACTTGTTAGGATTCAGAGCTACCAGGCGCTTGAGAACCTCTTCTTCATGTATTTCAAAATCTGTTAACATCGAGCCTACTGAGAGCTACCCAGTATCTCGAATGTTGTTCAAGTTCTCATCTGTGAATACACTGCTAAAGAACTGATTAAGAACGTTAGCCTTGTCCTCATGAGAGGTTATCTTTCGTTGACCTACTTTCAAATCAGAAATACCGTCGTTTATCTTCCACTTTAAACTAGCGTACAAAATTTTTTTATAGTTTTTCACTGCGGCGCGACAGACTTTAGCTTGGTTTCGAGCTCTTGCATACAGGTTATATTCAGCATCGCTGCGAGTTCGTAAATAACGCTTTTATGCTTCCTTCTTGGTCTTCAGCTGAGCTATAACTGGACTACTCTTCATCAACTGGGACTTTCTGACTTTACCGAGCTTAATCTTAGGCACACAAGCTTCAACTGCAGACATGACCGTGTCTTTGAAATATGACCATGAATCAGCCACATTACGACTATCAGAATCCGACTATCAGAATAAACCAGAAAATTTTGATTCCCCTTTTTATTTTCCTGCCTCTCAGTAACCGGAATTTAACACCATCATACAATCCATACCTTACAGGAGGGTAAACGTTTCTATTTGCGATAGTCTTCAAACGGGACAGAAAATTAAATTCTTAAGATTTCAAAGATATTTAATAAAATAATTACGCGGTATAAAAATCGTAACTGCCATCAGAAAGGGACCCGAAATAGGATATTATGTCACATGAACTAGATAATGGATGGAGTCCCTCCCCTGACTCCAACTCTTACCCAGGGGTGGGCAGTAGCGCGCTACATGTAGCGGCCGCTACTAGCGGCATCTACATTTTCAGTAGCGGTAGCGGTAGCGGGGCTACATTTAAGCAATTGTAGCGGTAGCGGTAGCGCCCGCTACATATTTATGTAACGATACGAGATTTTACCGCTACAGCGCTATCGCTACATTTATAGATAAAGCCTTTAGATTTTACTTAAAAGTATTAGATATTATTTAAAAACCAGCATGATACATACATAATATAAATTACAGAATAAAACTGTAGGGAAGATTTCGGTGTAATGTTGTTAACCTCAGCCTGTTACTAGTGTCAACATGCTAGTTGTTACTTGTTAAGTTGTTACCAGTTACCATTTACAGGTATTTTTTCATGTTTCAGTTTGCTTACAGATATTTTTATGTTTCACCTTCCCTGCATGGATGTCTACTTTAATCTACCAATCTCAAAAATAATCCACATATATATATATATAAATAAAAGACTGATTTTTTATATGTATATGTGGATAATTTTTTAGATTGGTAGATTAAAGTACACATTCATGTAGGTAAGGTAAAACATCAAAATAACTGTAACTTTTATTTACTGTATCTAACCCGAACCAGTTCGGTTAGGTTAATTGCAATAAAGTTGCATTGATATGTTTTGAAAATGTTTTATTATCATTAAATGTTTATGAGTAAATCCCAATAGCAGAACAATAAATATTTAGAGATTTCCAATAATTTAGCCCATTGTAGCGGCTAATGTAGCGGCGCTACATTTTACTGTAGCGGTAGCGGTAGCGCTCGCTACAATCTACTGGATGTAGCGTCAGCGATAGCGCCCGCTACATCTAGAGCATGTAGCGGTAGCGGTAGGGCCGCTACATTTCAAAGTAGCGCTGCCCAGCTCTGCCGTCTTACTGTATGGCCAGCATCGCTGCTCTGCTCATCTGGCTGCCGCGCTATCCTTGTGCCAGCGCTACACCAGCGCAGCGTTCCGTCCCTGCCGAGCTGTTAGAATTTTTTTCTATATTAGCCATGGCGCATCGCTGTTCTGGGGATAGATGGCCGGTTATAGTTTTACGGCTCCGTCCGTCTCAACGGCCAAGAACATCGCCGCTCGCGGCTTAGAATTTCGACTGGGTAGCCGAACATATTTGTCCGCTGCTTTGTATCAAATAAATTTCATGCGTAAATTAGTGCATATGTGAAATAGATACTTGGAGCCAAAAACAAAAGTCTGTGCATGAACGTTTATCAAATTTCTGAATTTAACTATTATTATTTTACTATTATTATCATCTGCATTGTAATAATTTTTTACATTTCTGTAGATAACTTCTTGTAATAATAAATTATGAAGGCTAGTTACATTGTATAAATTTGTTTCTCTACTGACGCGATGACGTATCTGTACTTCTTGAGCAATGTCAAGCGAAGTAGTTAATAAAATATGTAAATTACTGAGAATAGAATTCCCAATAGACAAAGAAGGTAAAAGAATATACAGCACTCCAAAGAAAGAATATGTGGCATTGTCTACATTCGTTGAAGGCTCCTTGCTAAATTTGCCACTGAAAGTTCATAGTAGAAATGATGAATATTTTTTCTGATTTGTTGCGTAAAATTCTGCAAAAAAAATCATAACTTGTGTCTATTGCAGATAGCTTACAGAGTTTTCAGTATCTGAACTACGATTGAGCGAACAAAAACGAATCATATATAATTTAAACATGGTGCAGACATAATTAAGTACTTCCCAATTTCAATTATGACCGTAATTAAATAAATACCAACAATCAATTAAGGCTGTACTAAATTATAACTCCAAAAGGTCATATTTTGCGGTCATTTCAGTATAAATTTCATTTAAATATGCTCTAATGCTATATAAACTGCTTAGAGAATAACTGTGTGGAATTATTTCATTTTACCTGCGATCAATGACGAGCATCAATAGATTATATGATTTCAAATCTTTCTTCTTAAAATAATGGACATGTTTAACAATTTTTTCTGCTCAAACATGATTATGACTACAAGACTGATTCAGATAGAATTGATATTGTGATACTCATCGACGATAGGGGATGAACTAGACATTGTTACCAGAGGAGAGTGTGTATCAGATTCTGGGTTTATAAATAAGCTTATTGTCTGGAGGCAAACGAAAATTTCCTGTGGTCACGTATTTATCTCTGCTGATGTCAACGCCGTGCGGGGGGCGCACCTCGAAGTGCTGGATGATGGCGGCGGTGAAGAGGAACAACTCCATGCGGGCCAGCAGCTCCCCCACGCACTGACGTCGACCTGTTGAGATGAAAATTCCTCCATTGAATAAGTTCAGTTAACTTCCGCTGAAGCGCAAGGGTCAACCAATTAAGTACATATCAGTAGGGATACTATACAAATAACCTGGAAAAGTTTCACTTGAATTTAATAATGATGCTGATTAAGTTAAGTACCATAAAGTTTTATCCCTAGTTCCCTAAATTTTCCTAGCATTCTATTGAATAAAGCGTAGGTAATTCTTACTCTATCTTATACTATAATATTGAAAAAAGCTGTATTGTAAAGAAGAGAAGGGACTGAGCTATGTTAAGCAATCATAAGCAGGATGTGACTAGATTGCAAAGTTAGGGAAGAAAACCGTGAGACCGAGGGTTTGTTTATTGTTTGGAATGGCGAGGGTATCGAAGGGTTGACTCTTGTGGAACTCGAAACTGTCGCGGCGTCCCGTGGTAGGCTTGAGTTCGCGACGCCCTGCTAAATAAGCATCCTAAAATTGGCGCCAAAGGGTGTTTGGTGACCGTCACGCAAGTACGGTCGGCAGTCGGCGCACGTCGTGACGACTGCGGCCGGTAGGCCGTTGGGTTCGTCGATTTCGAACATTAACAGTCGTGAAATACCTAAACTCATCGAGGTAGCAACGACTCCTGTAAGCGCGTCCAAAAAATCTACATGGAACAGCCGCGACTTTGGCATATTTATGTATGGCCAACATCAACACTACGGTCGTGACTCAACCGTGGGACAGCGCGAGAGGCCACGAAAAGTTCAACGATTATAACGCCGGCAATCAGAAGATTCAAGTTTCGAGCATTGCTCAAGAATTATATCATCGGTACGGCAAGACCACCAACCGCAGAAACACCGCAATGAGCCCGGAGTAACACCGACGATGAAAACTACGCACCTATTCAGAATTAAAGTCGTTGTAATTGTAAAACGACCTACGGCCAGACTGACCGTGAGACATTTACTATATCAGCGAGACACGACAGTTATGAAGAACAGCGACCTTGGGGACATGCGGCTACAGCTGCGGTAAGGCTACTGAAATACGGTTGCAAACGTGCGCGTGAAAGACGTACGGTCATTGCGGGAGGCGTACCATTCTACGGGAGCATTCTACGGTTCAACGTTTTCTGGTAGAAGTAGATGATTTTGTTGATGTTAACTGAACTTTTGATTTTAAACTTTGATTGTGTTCAGATTAATTTTTTCATTTACTAGAAATTTTTGTTAACGCAGGATCTTTATTTTAATTTCCCAATTTAATGTGAAATGTACCAGTGTTTCATTGCAACCTTCTCTCTGTACGATTTTTGCCGTGACCTATCCATGCGATGACTGGCATCCGCACCAGTAAGACATACGTGCCAACCTGACAAACGATAAATTATGAGAATCTGGAACCATAACGGGTATTACATTAGATTAAGTGAAGAATAATCACTCCGATTGTTCAACATAAAAATATTAGGCGATAGAAAAAACCTTTCTTTAGTCACAATTTGGGCTGAGGGGAGAATAAAATATCCCATATTACGGCAAATCGCTTGCATCTTTTACCACACCATTAGGTCAGTAGCCATCTTCACTTTTTTTAGTAACAAACTTTTCAGAACGTGTAGCACAAATATCCTATTATTCCGGATAGATTTAGTTTAGTGGCAGCTGAAAAAATATTCACGAAAAAAGTATAAAAAATTTAAGAAATTTATCGCTACTAAGTTTTGCGAACGGAGCAGTCACTGGTTCAGCTGTAGCTCCGCATGACCTCACTACATACCTTACTGATTTATCACTTTACTACCAATAATATACAAAAAAAAAATGTTTACTAATCTGTCAGAAAAACATAACCCTAGTCAAATTCTCACCAGAACCGAAGGCAAAGAAGCCCTGCTTGGGGGCCGTGTACTTGGTGGCGCTGTTGTCCAGGAATCGTTCAGGGTAGAACTTGTGGGGGTCGTCCCAGTAGCGCGGGTCGTGGTGGATGGAGTAGATGGCCACTTCCACTGTGGTGCCCTGCGAGGAAATGAAAAACATTAGGTTTCTAAGAACAGACGCTCTACTGATTGTTTCTATTCCTGAATTTTTCATGCAGCCCGATGGTCCGAACAAGCTCATAAATAAATACTGAAGAAACTATTCAAATGTTAGTGGAGAATTTCAAGCGTCACCAAGGCCTAACTTCTTATGCTGTCGACTAATAACGAACGAATGTGAGCAAGTTTAGATGAAGTGTAAATAGCACAGATTTAATATATGAAATCATGACTAGCACATGTGGACGAAAAATTAAAGTTTCAGTGAATATTTGTAATTAGTCCCGTGCTTATTTGGAGAATCGTTATCGGTTCACCTTGGCGACGAAGAAACCATCGATGATCGTATCAGAATCGGCTGCTCTCGGAACGTTGAAGAACGTCATGGCGGAGTACCGTAAAACTTCAACAGTGAATGCCTCAACCAATGGCAAGCTAGGGGGATGATTTGAAGTGCGATCAACAGCAGATTTTCTCGCTTCATATCATCCTATTGCTGAATTTGGTTACTCGATTAAACCATTTACTGAGTTTAATTTGTAGCTTAATGGAAAGAAATCAACCAATCTGAGGAAAATAATGTATGTAATGAAGCCAAATTGAAAATTTTCTAGTTATTGAACCTGACCAATTGCTGGATTTCTATAGGATTTAAAAGAGAATTGTTGGCTTCATGAACAGGAAAACCTGAGGCCCCAGGAGTTGAATGCTATATTTCGGAATTGAATTGTATCACGGTTATATTCTTTCGTTACAGCGATAAATGTTTTATTAAACCTTTTTTTTACTTTATAATCAGTACCTCTGTTCATAAGAATTAAATATGATCTTCGCTCTCTTTTGATTTACAATTAAGTCAATCTTAACCATTACACACATTTCAACAGGTTCAAGAAAGTACCTCGGTTTATCGTCGAGCGACACCATGCGGTCCCTGGGCACGACGGCGTCTATTTGCTGCTGCATCCTCGTTGCGTACTCTGGATACCGGGCGAGCAGGTAGACCACCCACTTCATCATGTTGTACACCGTGTCTGAGCCCGCGAAGAAGAGGTCGCTGACGATTTGGTTCAAAGCTGAGAGGAAGAATAGAGTTGCTCGAACAATTTTAGAGACTCTGGATTATGTTAGCAAATGAATTTATATATTTACTGAAAATGCAACAAGCTCGGTGGTCGGATTTTCGAGATCCAGATTGGAGCAGCAATTTATAGGTTTGAAAACTGTAAGGTGGGTCGGTGAATTAGAACAGGCAACCTGTCAAAAAGTTTAACAAGCTGTAACTACTATATTATTATACCGTTGATCATGTGTTCTCATCAAGCTCATTCATATACAATTCCATGAACTGAACAACATTCAAATTGCACATTGTCCGGGTAGATTACCTCCTCTCCTGAAGAGGGAGTTGTCTTCGCCTTCGCTCTCCTTCATATCTTTGATGTACTCGTCTATGAGGTCCCGGGGGTTGTCGGGGTCATAGTCCTCCAGGTGCTTGTCTACGACTCCCTATTACCGATAGATAAAACCAGAATAAAAACATACTCTCTATACAAATTGTCAAAGTTATACCTTTGTTTAACTAAATAAATAGAGGGCATATTGAAAAAGAAAAATTTCGTTTCCACTCCATTAATGGCAAAGCAGATGGTGTTTCACTTGATTGGGGGAGACGTAGGGAAGTAAAGTGATGAATGTGAAGAATCTGAATCACATGATGGAGCAACATTCAATGCATCGAAGAATATTTTGCTGCAAGCAAATAATGAATTAGAAGCTATAGATATTCATCTTATATGAAGTTTTTGACGAATATTTAATTGAAAAATTTGTTTTATAACTATTTAATAAGAAGGAAACATATAATTATCAAAAAGAATTTTATGAGTACATATTTTTTCAAAACTTGAAATAAAAATATCGTGATTCATATGAACTCACTTAGTAAAAATCAAATGTCATTATTTTAGGGAACCTGAGCAGCTTTCCGGGAAGAATACGACAGCCAAGGCCAATGCTGAACTTTATAGAACCGTGCAATAGATTAACATTTTTTATTCTCTTCGTGATTTGTCTCACTTGTGAATATTAGGTAAAAGACAAGTTATCGTATGTATTATTTGAAAATTTCGTTGTTCGCTGTTGTTTTAAGATACAGTATGTGTTGTGAGATAGACAACTGTGCGTAAGTGTGAGTTTGGCCTGAACGGTTAGTAGCTGTACGAAAATTGAGGTACGGTGTAGGTTAGGGAATGAATGAAAGGGTGGGGATGAAAATTTATGCGGGAATACGTCTACAAGGTGAATCACCACGATGAGAAGTGTCCTTATGGGGGGTGGGTATTGAAAACCACCCGAACTCCAGAGCGAGCTTGCCCGGGTTCCGTGCCGTGACGCGTGAAGGCTGACTATCTTACGTCTGGCCGGCGTGGTGCCACAGGGATGTCGTGCGATCACAGGCCTAAGACGAGCTGCACCACACTACAGCCATGCACTAGAGCACATGCCATCAATGAACTTTGGCTACTACCAGCAAGCTCTCTGCTATTTATAGCGCGACCTCAAAGAAGTGAACATAATACATTATGAAGTGCTGTCAATTTAAACATTTTCTCTTTCAATTTTTTATGACAAATAGACTTTTTTTAGACAGCTCATCTCCATTCTATAAATGCATCACATTCAATCATTTCGATGATATTTCTTTATGGAGTATAAATTTCTGACCGAAAGATATACTCTCACTAAACTATTAGTTACCTATTATTGATCTCATCAATATTAGACACATCAAGGGAAGGTTACAGACAGGCGACGAAATTTTAACTGGTACTGGTAATAAAGATCTATCAAACTACAGAGACAGTAATTCAGACTGTACAGAAACCAAATTTTACTCATAACGATAGCGATACTGGCTGTCGCTGGCATAACGACAGCGAAGTCCCTCAGTCTGTCAGTCCATGGAAAGGGTGGGTGTAAGGAGAGGGTGGGTGTGAGGTGTAAAATTGTGAGGCTCTTTGTTCCCACATGGTCGAGGCTTACTCGACTGAATACACACACAATGACCCGTATAACGAATATTTAACATCTACACATCATTGGCAATGCAAGGGAACATGTTGTTTAAGTAGAAATTTTTAAGCTGCACTTCCATTCGCTTGAGCCACAACATCGGTTCAAGATCAACATCAGTAACATCTATATCTTCTAAACCGCATTTTTTCACTGAGCGGCGAATTTTATTTTGTAAGCCTTCTATCGCTGAAGTTTCCCTCTCTCGGCCCAACGCTAATTGGTATGTAGCGAGTCACTCAAGCCATCCATTATTCTGTAGGCAGCCAACTGCTTGTTTGTTGTTTTTCTCAATTTGCACACAGTTCTTCTTGAGCAGTGACTTGCATGCTTTCGAAAGCTGTTTCGATCCACTTGTCACAGACACGTTGCTCGTATTTATGATATGTGTTTTGAGTGACGAAAGGAACGCTGAGTGATCCCAAAAATTTTGAAGCTTGCGACCTTCCGGTGCCTATAGCTAGGGCTCCTGAAAATGCCGAATAATTTGATAAATGCACTCCACCCTCAGGACTTTCTTCTTCAGCTCTGACACACATTTTTAATTTGCACATACCACATTCAAATTGAAAAGTTACGTAAAGCCTTCGTCGGACCTCTCTTACAAAAAGGAAATTGTAGAATAAACACATGTTCGTATTGTGCAACGCCATTTACACACATCGGTAAAAAGATTTTTGACATCGAAGAGCCTCCTACCACTTAATGATTGTAACGCATTTTGGAACACTCGAAGAATATCACTGCTATAATTAGGCACGTCACTACTATTGGGTGGCTCAGCATTCTGCACGCCCGACTCTTAACATAACATAAAATAGTGATCTCGGCGCTGAAGTGTAGGCCTGATGTGGCCTGTCGCCAATTCTTTTCCTTTTCGTGCCTTGCTCTCAGAAGATCTAAAATCGTGTCATTTGACCGGATCTTTTCATGACTGACGATAGTTTGAAATAGCTACTCGACTTCCACCGGGTTCGATATGGTGCTAGGCATTTCAAATCTGAACATATATTTTTCCATAGCTTTATCTAGTCTTTTCTTGAACGCGTTCATACTTGGAGCGCCAGCGATGTCATCGGGGAGGCTGTTCCACATATCGGTGATTCGAAGCGAGAAGAAATGTTGGCGCGTGGAGAAGTTGCAGCGCGGTTTTTTTAGTTTATGGCCGTGGCCCCTGGTGTTGGTTCTTGTTTCAAATTCTAGTAATCTTTCGGGGACCTTGTATAAACCATGAGTATACTTGTATACTTCAATAAGTATCTTCACTGCTATTAGTTGGCTCAGCGTTCTGCACGATCGATTCCTCACTGTTATTAGGTGGTTAAGCATTCTGCACGCTCGATCTCTGACTTTTCTATTCCTTTGACTTTCCTATCACTAAATCACTCAAATCGTCTTCATCGCTTATACAATTCACTATTGTAGCTGTATTGTCGACGACATTCTCGATTAGAGCCGATGCTTATAGAACAGTCAGGAGATTTTGTTGTTTTCTGCGGTGCATCGATATAGCATTAATTGTAGTTATATATAAACATGGGCTGTACTTCATCACAATCATTGGCATTTACCATTATTGCGATGAATATTGGCTTTTACCATTCATCTATAACAAATAAAGAAACTTTCAACATCTTTTTTAGAGACCTCTGACTGATGAGATTCAAATCTTGTTATAACCATGATAAGTAACGACTGTAATAAATCTTACCTTCATCTTTTCAATTGGAGACCTTTATTGATTCGTGGTGATGAAAGACACAGTTTTTTTCGATTTCTTGTTTAATATAAACGTGCTAGTTCTTTAATACCAACCAGTCAGGAGGGTAAGGAGGTTAAGTAGGCTGACCCTCTACCTCCAAGGAAGAGGGTATAGACGAGGACTATGCTACTTCACGCGAGCTGATTTATGAGCGTCAAAGAAGGTATCGCTAGAACGGTACGACACTTTTAACATGCTCAGGGCCAGCTTCCGAAGAAAATGGAAAATCTACTATTCAGGAGTGATGAGAAAGTATTTGTTAGAATATTTCTACAAATAGAGGGTGATTCATATTTTACTTGGATACCGATCAATAGAGAATAAATAGTACTACTTCATTATGTCTCATAAATTTAGGTAAGTCGCACCACTCGCATGTATAATGAACATCGATGTGCAATATTTTACTTTATCATAACTGATGTTATACAAAATTTACATATATTTTTAACTGTAGGAAATAGTAAGTAAATAGCTGAATAAACATGAAACAAATTTAGATTAATATTTTTTTTACGAGCGGAGTTATAATGACTATACGTAGTGATAGATTCTCATTGGGATTCAGCCAAGCCTGCCTGAGGGCTCGCGGTTCTCAATCGGAATTGTTTTCCTATTTCTAAAATTTCTTCTTGGATGTACCAATAAGAAATAGGGCATATACAGTATATAGTGGAAAAAAAATTCATGAAACGTTAGTACGTTGCCTTAGATAAAATTTACTTACGCTCACAATGTTCTTCATTTCTTCCACGAAATTCCTAAAAACGTCATCCCCAAAAATTGCAGATTTTATAGAACTTGGCAATTTATTGAGAGCAGGAATGAACAATGGCAGACTGGACCATCCAGTTAGAATTCTTCGAAGTTTCTCGGTCAGGCGGTAAATGGTTTCAACTTCTTCGGAACGCAGGTCGTACCGAGTGCCTAAGAGAAAGAAATTAACTTAATTATTTCCCTTGCAATGATATTTTGTTGGAATACTTTACAGTTCAGTGCAGACTGAGCACCTGGCAAGAACCAGTACGTGTTATGCAAAAAATTTGATGACAAATATAAACTATATGAGATATGATGTTAGAACGAAAATTATTGATTACATATACTTACATGCATCAAGTTGTAACTTTGATAAAGATATCCTGATATTCAACAAAATACATTACTAACTGGCCACCATCTGCCAGATGATGTTGAGCGCCACAGTCCTGAAGCTGTCGGGGTAGTTGATGGCTTCACCGCCGTACTTCTTGAGGTCTTCTACCAGAGCCTTGGCTTCGATGTTGATGGCTACCTCCAGGTAGCATTTACCCATGCCTGAAGTAATTGCACCTCAATTTGTATAATTTGAATAATATAACCAAGGTTTGAGGTACAGAATTACCCCTAGATGAAAACAGTGGCTCTAATAAAATTAAGAATTCAATTCCGTGAACGATAGTTGATCATTAGCTGGAGATGAGCAATGAGGATTTCATATCTCCAAGAATCTTGCAACTGGTTTTGAATCAACGTTGAACAAAACACCATAAAATATTTCAGAAATACTTGGTAAAGAAACGAATGAAATCAGCGAGTAATTTTCAATTTTGTTGCTAGCATCAAAAAGTTTTTTAATTAGAAATTTCCTGCATATTGATAATTATTTGACACAAATCTCACCGAGGTTGCGGAGGTTGCGCAACACAAAGCGGCGGTCGTGCTGCCAGTGTACGCCGTTGCTGCCAACCACGCCTGGCAGAGATAAGAATATCAGCGGCTAAGCAATGTTAAAAGTGAATGTTTCCGAGATTATTATTCCAATGGAGTTGGTGAATATCTTCTATTCAAGCTACACTCTAATTAGGAAGTAGTGGAAATTTTTAAAAGTGAGTTAAAAGATTAAATTATTCGAAGTTTTTGGCAATGCCACGAATAATATCAAATAGAGATTTATGGTTTCAATTTCGAATATAAAAACATATGGCCCCAAAAATCATTGTACCATTCTGAATTACATATTTATTTCGGTCAATATAAACTTTAACCTCCAATTTTTTGATCATCTATGCTGATGACAGATATAAAGTCTGGGCGATTAGAGAACTCCATTTTTGCCAAGGTCTCCCTGGCTGTGTTGTAGTCGAACAGGAACACCGACCGCGTCGGGCCAGTCCGATACCTGCGTTATTAGGGCACAACTAGTATAAAGAAAATAAATATACGGTATCAATAATTTATTATTTTTAAAAGTAACCTAATTTCTATTCATCATGGTATCAACGTTTTTTGTTTACAGCCAAAAATACGTTTTTTGTCGCATTAAAATTGTTCAATTCAAATCATGCATATTACATGAGTTATTGTCAATAATAACTTTTTAATTTTTGTTATCCTATTCCCAACAGATTTCTACTTCATTCTTATGTCTATAAATTTATTTAGAGATCGTGATCGATCACCGTGATCACCGTAGCATGACTCACGTCACCGTAGCATGACTCACGATCACCGTAGCATGACTCACGATCACCGTAGCATGTCTCACGATCACAGTAGCATGACTCACGATCACCGTAGCATGACTCACGTCACCGTAGCATGTCTCACGATCACCGTAGCATGACTCACGATCACCGTAGCATGACTCACGATCACCTTAGCATGACACACGATCGCCGTAGCATGACTCACGATCATTAAATAAACGATCTCGAATAAACGATCGTGATCGTCATTATTTATCACGGCCTTCGCGGCCGTGATAACATTTATAGCGGCCATATTACCATAACTCATGACCATACTACCATAACTCATGAACATACTACCATAACTCATGCCCATACTACCATAACTCATGCCCATACTACCATAACTCATGACCATGCTACCATAACTCATGACCATACTACCATAACTCATGTCCATACTACCATAACTCATGACCATACTACCATAACTCATGACCACACTACCGTAACTCATGGCCATACTACCATAACTCATGGTCATACTACCATAACTCATGCCCATACTACCATATTTCATGGCCATACTACCATAACTCATGCCCATACTACCATATTTCATGGCCATGCTACTATAACTCATGACCATACTACCTTAAATCATGGCCATATCACTAACGACATAATATCTCCGTATTTTTTGCGTAGATGTTCGCCCACTTCTGCGTTGGGGATCGGCAGTCGTCCGAAAAAAGGGATTTCCACGGGACCTGCAATGGGATTAGTTAAGATAAGTTGATGCGGGATTGTTAAGAGTTTCAGTGGGATTTAGTCCTCTATCTACCCCCGTATAATGATTTCTGATCGGTGAGAAAACACAAGTGTATTTTAAGTACCCTTATTGAGAAAACACAATTGTGTTTTCTTTATATAATAAAATATCTTATTTTCTTTATATATTCTATCATAGAAATTAATTTATTAATGTGAAAAGTTTAACATATTAAATATTTAGAAAGATTTGTTTCAAAATATAATTAATAAATCTCCATTTACTTCGCAGTTCGAGAGTCTGAACCAAGATTTCACATATATATGCATATTTTGAATTTTACAAACCGTTAAAGTTTTACGCTTTTCTTCGTCAGTTGGCAATATAATCGCAATGTTACTGAAAGCTTGCAAGGTTCGACTAGGGACTCACCAGGGGGGCAGTTGCGGGGGCGCCTGTCCCTCAGCACCGCGTACACCAACACCAACACAAACAACAACACAATCTCCACCAACATCTTGTGGGCGGAGAAACTTGAACTTTCGCTGTGGGCGTCAAATTACGTGGGTCGAAAGCTGCTTTAGTTTAGTAATAGTGATAGCTTAATGGCATTTGTTGCAGTGTTATGGAAACTTAGCTGAATTATTTTTAATATTCTATATGTAATATTTCTAAAAAATTTAATGTTGTTAACAACTTGAGAAAGAGGCATTGCGTTGAAGTCGAAAATAATGAGCTAAAATTTTCGTGATCACTTCATTTGCATCTCAGAAAACGCAGGCATTATATTTAAGCCCTGATAATATAGCTAGTCAATTATTGACCTTAGCAAGCAGATCAACCGGCGTCTTCAAATCGGTTAAATCGAGTCTAGGAGCTTTTCTTAAAACACCCAATTTCCTCCATTAAAAATATTATTCTTGATGAAAATTGAAATCTCAGATTTAAAGAATTATCTTAACTCGACAGAATTCAAATCCTTAACAAGTAAAGTTATTAATACTGCATAATAAATTGGTTAATTACTTGTTAACAATCGCTATAAATAAAAGAAATCGAATATAATAACATTATTCTTCTGTAGGACTTAAATTTATCTTTCTCTGAAACGACAAAAAACTGAAACACATCATAACCGAGAAGTCCATAGTTACTGAGCAATTCAATAGAGCAAAGATGCTGCGCAGTTCTCCCCACGCGCCTTTGAATCAAACTGAGCAGCGCCAACACGCACCACACTCAGTGAGTGCAGGAAGCACACTGAGCGGAGGCCTTAGTATCCTTAAAGACTAAGGACTAAAAGAGCGGAGGCCACCGCAACAGATATTCAGACAAGATGCCCACACTTGGCCTGCAGGACACATTCGCCATTCGGAGACTAAAATAATTGTACAGAACTTTATGCAACTGCTATAGCAAGTATCACAGGCCACTGTAGCAACGGCCCGCAACGATCACAGGCCACTGTAGCGTCATTGACGTTAATCGAAACCAGCTTGCAAAATTTACAAATTTCCTCTCGCTCATTTTGCGATTTGATCTTCGCATTCGGTTTAACAGGACTGGAAGCCTTCTCAGTTAATCTTTTTCCTCTCTGACCAGCCATCTTGAAATGCAAGAGCTAGATAAACACAAGTTAAATACCGAAATCAAGTTGAGTAAAAATTGTACAAATTGTTTGATTGTTCAAAATTGTTACAGACTTGAGAGCAAGCGGCGATCTCAGCGGCTTAGGTGTTCAAGGGAAGAGCTCGGCTAGGAAGAGGTAGGCGCGAGAACAAAGGCTTATTGTCCCGCGTGGGCCAGGGCGTGGGCGTTACCCTCACGGCAACCCTCACTGACTCTACAAGTCCTTGTTATTTAAAATGAAAAACACTTTCACTTGTTTGGCTTGTTCGTTCTATTTGCACTCACTTTTACTGACTTCACTGAACTGAACTGAAATTCGGTTATTCTCTGGCACGGAGCATAAAAAAAATGCGAAAAGAGTTCCGAAAACGGCACAGTAAAAAGTTAAAAATTTAGAAATTTGGGACCACGAGCACGAGCGTCCTCTCTCGACCACGGCTTAACGGAGCATCCGAATAACAAAGCATCCGAATAAATATTCTGACAACGCTCGCAGGAGCGTTTCTCGTTGTTGAAATTGATTTCCTTGAAATCAATGAATAGCTTCGTCGTCACAAAAGTTTACGTGCGATGTCTATAAACGCAATACGCAGCATTTGTCCTGTCGCCAGCACACAGCAAATAAACAGCGAAGAATAAACCGCTGCCATCATCATATTGTACCGATGCTTCTGTGAAACAATTTTCTGTCGGCTCGATAAAAAAGTTTCATCGTTTATATATGTCTACTTTTTATTTTAAAATTAAAAAAGTTAATGATATGGCAGTTTTTGTAACTGGTAATTACGATTAGCGTTATATTTTATATATGAATTGTATTTACGACAGTTTAATGATACAATTAGAATTATCTACTATTGTATGTCTACTTCTACCCACAGCACCGTTACCATGCCAGAGATATGCAGGTTGAATCACCGCCAAGCAGAGAGCACAAAGCCGCTACACAGTCCACCCGACCGCTCCCTGCACGTCGGCAACACAGAACAAGTACGGAGCGTCATGACACACAACATCCTCCCACGAGAGCTGGACGCCCACTGAGCTATCATTCCTTGAAGGAAGGCCACCGCCAACGATGTAGAAGGGCCCCATGCATGACCTACCGGACATGTTCGGGCCAGATGGGTCTTTGTAGGTACATTCTTCTAGGATTAGTAGTTATCACTAAATCAGAGTGAATAATTGGACTGCTTGAAATTTATTCTGAATTCAAGTTAATCTCTGGAGACATAATTTGATTACAAAGTTTCCAAACATTTACGCACTACTCAAGGATGGAACTTTAAAGATTGAAGTCAACGATAATATCGGCCTTGAAGAATAAGCAAGATTAGACTGTCGCCGAACGTTCGTTGGCCAATATTCAAAATAAAGAAACATTTGCTTCTATTTATATTGATAAGGAAGCAATGAATTAAAGAAACGGTCCAGTAACACTTTTTATGTACTTCTATTGAGAACGTTTTTGCCAACGATTAATGTGTGCAGTTAATTAAAAATTCCGGCAGCAAGCGTGGGTGTTTTGAGTGGAATACTCTGAATGCGTGCAGCGAACGTGAGCACCGTAGAATAGAAGTGTCGGCGCTGAAGAAATAGGCCCATGGCCTGTTGTATTATTTGTTCCTCAACCTTGCATTATTTGTGACTAGGAACAAAATTAATTAGCATCTGTGATGAACAGTCATCACATATATGATGAAAGTAAACAGTTATATTGGACGTACGCAGCTATAATGAGTATAAACAATTATTCTCGATGTACTCCAAAACGAACACATTCAAAGATAGAACAAAATGTCCGTGGAGTTTTAGAGCAATCGTGATTTTCTACATTCGCTCCCGACGAGTTAACGTAAGACCATTAAGTTCACTTGGACGTTTGCAGTCGTTCATCTTTTAACACTTACATTTACAGCTCTCGATAATTCGATGTTGCTTATATACATTTATATGTTGTTACTTTGTACATTTACGTTGTTGCTCTGTACATTTACAGCTCTCGATAATTCGTTGCTGCTCATTTACATTTATACGTTGTTGCTCTGTACATTTACGGTGTTGCTATGCACATTTACAGCTCTCGAATTCGTTGTTGTAAGGTTTGAGGTCACATACAGAGTGTTGCCTCGAATGCACAGAGTCTTCGTTCATAAGTCAGCTCGAGTGACAAAGTCATAGTAGAAGTAATCACACACATCTCCGCTATACTGTAAAAATTAATGTGTAATATTGTCCAAGAAATAACATATCTTGTAGCCCATAGCACGTGTAGAGATAGAACGTTACGCAGATGAGCATTTTTCTGGCCATACTGGTTCAGCGTACAAACGCAAAGTGTGAATATGGACAAACTCCCACTCATTTATCTGGGTGCAGTTGTCTGGTGAAGGTTGTGTGTCTTAGGGCAGACGAGTCCGGCCATCTTAGCTCATTGAACTAGAACTCTGATTTTATTAATATTATATACGCAATACTTATGTGAATGTTGAATTATTAAATCTGTTCATGAATTAATTACACTTAATTTATTTTTTTGTTTATTTCTCATTCTACTTGCCTAGAATATAATTTAATAATTTCATGAATATCCACGTAAAATTGTCAAAGTTACTCATTATGCATCTAAATCATGAAGATATTTAATAAATTTTATTCCGTCCTTAATTAAAGGCTGGTGATAAAAGCCTCCTCAATAGAAATATAGAATAGAAAGCAATTACAGCTCTCAATACAGTAAATCATTAATAATTTTAGCCCTTTTTAATTCATTTTAAATATTACTCGTTTGATAAAAGTGCGGTGTGTGAGAAAGTGTGTTATTATTTGGACAATATTACCCATTTACTTTTCTTATTGTAAAGTGATGTTCACAATTATGACGTTGTTACTTGAGCTGAACGAAGACTCAATGCATTCAAGCCATACTCAACATTTGACCGCAAGTCTAACAGCTGGTAGACGATTTATTAATAACTTAGAATGCACGCGACTACAGATGAAGGACTGCAAACGTCCACGAGAACTGAACGATCTTATCCGATAACTCATCGGCAGCGACTGTGAAAACTCACGATAGCTCGAGATATTCACGATGATTTTATATTTGTTTGGAATGTGTTCACCTCCGTGTAGATTTATTCTAATTATGTAAACTAATAACAGGTGTGTACGCTCACGATTACTGTTTAATGTCATCACATTTTGGATAATGTTCGTCACAAATGCTAATTATTGCTGTCCCAGTCGCAAATAAGAAAAGGTGTTTACGTCCGCTGAACGCACTCAAAATATTGCACGCCGAACACACACGATAGCTGGCCAAATTTTTAATTAAATGCTCATATAAACGACAGCAAATACTTTAAAAATAATTTTATATTAAAAATAGGACGGTACCTAGTATTTCTGCAACACTTTACTACCTTATCAACGAAAATGTCAAGCGAGTACTTAGAAATTCATGCTTAAAAATTCCCTCCCTGACGAACTTATAACTATTATGAAGCAATGTGATTAATTTTTTCTTTTTCGGCTAACTTATCCAAAATCCGGCTAAGTTATCAATAGAATCCGATCATTTACGTAGATTTAGCAATAATTACCAATCAAAGAGGAATGGACCGATAAAAAATCTTTAATAATTATTGTTCCCATTCATTGCCCGAACATGTCCGGCAAGTCTTACATGAAGCTCTCCTGCATTGCTGCGGTTGCCTTCCTTCAAAGCTCAAGGAATGATTGCTCAGTGAGCGTCTTGCTCTCGTAGGAGGATGTGTTATTGTATGACGCTCCGCACTCGTGCTGTTTTGAAGGCTATTGCTGTTGACATGTGAACTGCGCAGTTGCTTTGTACCTCAGTTGGAGCGGTGATTTAACTTGCATATATTTGACTTGGTGACGGTGCAGTGGGTATAAGTAAGGGTAAAACAGGAAAAAATTGTTTACTGCTTAGAATTTTGTTTGTAGTATTACATTGTTGTAATTTTAAGTGATATACAACATTCGTAATAATCAATGTCTTCTTGTTAGTGGTATTCACTATTTGCTAATGCGATTATGATGAATTATGCAATGCTCGCAAGACTAAACTGATCTGGAAGGTTAGCCCGGTCATTTTCGGTATTCCATATTCCTTTTCCCTGAATGAAGTAAATAATTTTTAAACTATTAAGTTCGTTAATTTAAGGGAATCCCATTAAAACTAAAATTCAGCATGGAATTCCGGTAAAAGATTCAACTGAATTAATAGATGTCAAGATTAAACTGAAAATTAAATTAGTAACATAGAGAGATAATTATATTTATACATTGTTATTGTTTCAGTCGAACTGTAATATTCAATAAAAAAATAAACTTCATGCAGCACACTCAACTTAGCGCCAGCTCGATCCGTAATTCATCAACTGGTCTCCCTGAAACCACTTATCTGATAATAAACCTACGCGCGGCCTTAGTCAATCTTATCACACGCGGCTGCGACAACATTCTTTATAAACTTGTTTGGGAAATATTGTGTGTACTTCCGTCAATATTTGGACCTACATATAGATGACCGAATTTAATTTAAAATATTCGGTTTTAGCTCGTAGTAATTTCATTCTGATTATTCAAGTAACAGAGATGTCTATACTAGACCTATATCATATCAGGTAGAATATTGGGATCGAAATCATTTTCTGGCCAGAATATCAATTTTTGGTCATTTTATAGTCACTTGAGAGTATGACAAGGGTTGGCCGAGCTGAGTCATGCCGATCTTGCAAGCTGCTCAGTGGTTGCCTTCGAACCCTGAGATGAGCGGCTGATTTACGCGCTCCTCCAGTCCTAGGCGGCCCTAATGCAGAGTCGCGCACGTATCTAAATTTTGTTAGGATACACAATTACTATAATAGTATTCTTCATTATTGGTTCAGTAATTATTGAGGTTTTTTTATTATCAAATATTTTATTGTAGTATTATTTGTTACTAATCCACGGTATATTATAGCATTATTATTTAATGCTGTCTATTTCCGTATGATGTTAGTGTCATTTAATGTTTTTTATTATAGTGACTATTTGGTCGAAGCTAAGACGGTCCCCGAATTTTGATAGGTTTATACTGTTTATTTCAAATTTATCTTGCAATTACCGGAAAAATGATGTGAGTAAATGTGAACTACATTTTGCTTTATGAAATATATTTGCTTTATAAACTTTTTTTGTAAACGGCCATTGGCGTTTTTTATTATTATTTTCTTCACAAGGTGACATTAAATAACTTCTTTAGGCGGGTAAGTTTACTTTTTGAATTTAATGATTACCAAAATACATAGTATAATTCTACCGAATATAATATGGGCCTGCTATAGACTTAATTAAATGATAAGAACGAAATTCAGCTTCGAATACTGAAAAAAAAAATATTTTCCTTATGAATTCTCCTTGCAAGAATTGGGTAAATAAGAATCCTTTGTAAAGGTTTATGATCTGATAAGTGGTATCAGTGATACCAGTTGCTGCTGCACGGATCGAGCTGGCGCTAAGTTGAGAGTCTTGCATCAAGTTTAAATTTTTATTGAACATAACGGCTTTATAAAAATATACAAAGATAAAAATTTTCATATTTTACTAGTAAATTAGCCCGGACTTCGCCGTTCTTCCGAATTCCTTCACCCGAAATGCAGTTATTAACAAATGTCTTTTTCAAAATTAAACGAAACTTGAAAATGTTTCTTTTTTATATAATTTGCAATTGTCAAAGTAGAAACCACATTTCAGGTTTTTAATCTCTTTCTCTCAGTTCAACACTTCACTTTAACTTCATTTCTTGTTCTTCATTTGTTTGTCTGCTACAAATCTTATCGATATTCAATTAACACACTTCTACTTGTCCAAGCAAAAGGAAATTTTGCACACTTGTATAAAGTCGGAGACAATGCTTGTATCAATTGACAGAATAAATGATTAAAAAAATTAAATTAAAACAAAAATGACAAATAAATATTTTTAAATATTCAACAATCAAATAAAAAAACCATTGTACATATGGAACATCGGAGAAACTGGCCTCTTTATGTGTTTTACTTGAAAAAAGGAATTTTTAAACGCATATTATTTTTCAATTCAGTACAATTTCATTACCAGGTGTAATATTTCAACATGTTAAGTATCCTGGATACTCGCTAGAGCAGCCCCTATATATGTATTTTTTACACCAGGCTTCAAATACACTAACAAAATTTGAAAAATTTACTATGATTATGTAAGTTTGTTTGCTGAAAGAAGGCGACCGAAAATATGTAAAGGATTTTCGAGTGGGTATCTACAATATCGCTGTAATTAAAACCTCATGAGCTGGTATTCGAGGTTTTGTGTGGACACAGTACGTGGAATAGATAGGTATTTTGAACGCAATTCAAAGATTGAAATTCACTATAGTAGTATTCAAACTGCCATCTCTTCAATCGCCGTGCATTCGATTTTACGCAATAGCATCATGATAATCATCCATTCCGATTTTCATCCTATATTCCGAGTTATTATCTACTCAGTTTTACCGCCAAATATCTTTGATACCGCAGAGTTATATTTCTGCCCGTCATGTGAGTCAATGTCGTCGCAATTGTCATATGTTTAACACGTAACCATGCTTTTCAACTGCAAGGGTTGATTTTTCACTCGGCTTAACAAGTTAAACTTATGGCCTAAAGCGCCGAGTTAACTCGATGCATTCTGTTATTTAGCATCTCAAACAGTAAAGGATTAGCTTGCTGTAAACATGCCCTTGATAAGAGATTGATAGTCAAACTAGTAAGATATAATACCGCAAGTATGTTAGCTGAAAGAGCCAGTGTCTTGAAAGTTATCAGAGCAGGTGGGGGTTGTTGAATGATCTTGGAGCGGAGTGATCTTAGTGATCTTGGAGCGGAGTTTGTTGCTTGTTCACACGTAGATAGATAGTTTGTGTTGATTTCATGGGACCTAAACAACCTATTACATAAGTAAATAATCTTAAATAATCTATTTTACAGTTCCTGAGCTCATGCAATTGTCCATCGAATTTGAACATTCTGTTAATTATTAATGATCATATAAACAGTATTTCATTGATATGAAAATGTATAACAAATTTAGTATCAATGATAGGCCTGATATCTAGAAATAAATAGTAACTATCGATTCAAAATTAAATGCATCCTTTGACGAGTTACATAAATAGTGAAGTTGAAAAACTTTTTGAAAATACAATAGCATATTACATTAAACAAATATTCAGCGATTGTTTCATTCATATGTTGAACACGTAACAGATATTGAATAAATCTTCTAATGCAGATTAATATTAATTTGTTTGGAAATTTATAGTAAAAAATTATTGTTAAGATGTGGGTGGAGATTGTGTTGTTGTTTGTGTTGGTGTTGGTGTACGCGGTGCTGAGGGACAGGCGACCCCGCACCCTTCCCCCTGGTGAGTCCTATTCATTCTCACTTTTTTCATATTCAGTTTTATTGACATTCCGAACAGCAATATTTATTTATTAGCTCACCCATGTTGTGAATCAAAACTTACTAATGACAATAATTTGTGTGTAATTGACATCGCTTAGGCAAATTATTTTACTGCGTAATTCATCAATGATTTCGATTACAAGCGAATGAACGATTAAAAGTCTACCGGAAATTCTTGGATATTCGACCGTATCTCTCGCTCCGTAATTCCTGATGCAGGTCCGGTGGAGATCCCATTCTTCGGACGACTTCCGATTTTCGATGAAGAAAGTGGCGAACGCTTACGAAAAAAATACGGTGATATTGTCTCGTAAGTGTCGACTCGATCTCTCAAATACCACAATTAGTAATATTTACGTAGTGATTAAAGTTCTAAACAAATCTTGCATGCACGTTGAATTTCACGTAAACATAATGAGAACTCACCGCATGTCATCGCCTGATCAGGAAATGTGTCAATCCCATTTGCATGATCCCACTATAAATTCTGAAATTTTAACGTTAGTAGGAATTTTATATTTATCGATTTATTCTCGATTGAATAACATATTTCTCTTACTCTTCTGTAATCTCTGTTACTATGGCAAAATAATAACTATTTTGTGATTACAATATATTACATAAATAATATAGGTACATAAATATTACAGGTATCGCACTGGGCCCATCCGCACGGTGTTCCTGTTCGACTACGACACTGCCAAGGAGGCCATGGCAAAAGTTGAGTTCTCCAACCGCCCCGACTTCTTCTCGGCATTAAGTGTGGACGATCAGAAAATTGGAGGTGGAGTCCGAGCACGATTTTTAATATTTTGATCTCAGGAACCTTCGTTTCATGTTGGACTTAATGTACATTCTGGAAAAAATGCAGTTCTGTTGTACATAATTCCATGTATTCATTATTTTTTTTTTAATTTCGCCATGAGCCACACAATTCGAAACTTTATCAGAATTTTTCGACTGGGAATTTTTATATCTTCTATCAATTTCGTTGTTCTATGTACATGTATCAATATCTATTAGCCATTGTCTATCTATTTACCTATACTTACAGATTTTGTGTGCTTATCACTACATACCAGTATAATATAAGACGAAGAGATCGGTCTAGATTTGTTTACCAGTTGCAAGAGTACACGCAGTACAAAGTAGATTAAACATTGCATTGAATCTCCTTCAGGTGTGATCAGCAGCAACGGCGTACACTGGCAGCACGACCGTCGATTTGTGCTGCGCAACCTCCGCAACCTCGGTGAGATGCGAAAGTATTCTCGAAACGTCAAAAAATTATTAACTGACATAATAAGAGTAATGAAATTCTTAAACAAATACATCTATTATTTACAATGGCAAAATTCACTCGGTGCTTATAACATAACATATTGATCTCGGCGCTGAAGTGTAGGCCTGATGTGGTCTGTCGCCGATTCTTTTACTTTTCGTGCCTTGTTCACAGAAGATCTAAACTCGTTTCATTTGACCGGATCTTTTCATGACTGACGATAGTTTCAAATAGCTACTAGACTTCCACCGGGTTCGATAAGGAGCTAGACATTTCAAATCTGAACATATATTTTTCCATAGCTTTATCTAGTCTGTTCTTGAACGCGTTCATACTAGGAGCGCCAACGATGTCATTGGGGAGGCTGTTCCACATGTCGGTGATTCGAAGCGAGAAGAAATTTGGTCGCGTGGAGAAGTTGCAGCGCAATTTTTTTAGTTTATAACCGTGGCCCCTGGTGTTGGTTCTTGTTTCAAATTTTAGTAATCCTTCGGAGACCTTGTATAAACCATGAGTATACTTGTATACTTCAATGAGGTCCCCACAAGCCTTCTGGGACCTTGTATAAACCATGAGTATACTTGTATACTTCAATGAGGTCCCCACGCAGACGTCGATAACTGAGGCTTGGAAGCTTCATAATCTTTAATCTTTCTCCATAGGACTTGCCCTTCAAGCCTGGAATTATCCTTGTTGCACGTCTTTGAAAATTCTCTATTAAATTTCTGTACTTTTCAAATCTCGGTGACCACACGTTTCCAAACTCTAGATTCGGGCGCACGACAGCAACAAACAACTGCTTCATCGCTTCTGCATCTAGGAACTCGTATGAGCGTCTGATTAGTCCAAGAAGTTTGTTGGATGTGTTAGCTTGCGTTTCAACATGCTTAGAAAATTTCAGCTCCTTGTCGACATAAACTCCGAGATCTTTTTCCACCCTAGACTTTTCAATCATTACTCTCTCGTTGCAACCATGTCTTCTCATACTGTAATCTTGCTGTTCGTTTTTCTTCCCGAGGTGAAGTACTTTACACTTGTCAGCATTAAACCGCAGCTGCCACGTATCAGCTCAGTTAACTAAGCTGTCAAGATCATCTTGTAAATGCGCTTTATTTGACGCTCCTTCACTGTATTATAAACTTTTGTGTCGTCGGCATACATGGAGCACACGCTGGAGACGCTGGAGCAAACGCTTCTAGCAAATCGTTTATAAAAGCAACGAACAAAATAGGCCAAAGAACGCTTCCTTGTGGCACGCCACTGCGCACTGATGCTCAGTCTGACACGGTTCCGTTAATACTGATACGTTGTCGTCTACCAACTACGAAATCTCTGATCCATTGGAGTACGTTTCCCTCAATTCCCGAAGACTTCACTTTACGCAACAGCCGCTCATGCGGAACACTGTCAAATGTTTTGGCAAAATCGAGGTACAATGCATCCACTGGCTCCCTTTCGTCCAGCAGGCGAGTCCAATCGTTCAACGTAGATAATAAGTTAGTGGTGCAGGATCTACCGGCGATAACGTCATGTTGACAATCTGATATGAGATGGTGAGCAGTCAAGTGATCGACAATTCTATCCCTCACAACAGATTCCATTAGCATACAAACAACACTTGTCAGACTGACAGGGCGATAGTTGCCGGGGCTGCTTTTGTCACCTTTTTTGAACAATGGTGTTACTTGAGCTTCTTTCCAGTCGGACGGCAAAGTTCAAGGTTTCTTAAAAGAATACTTAAAGCGCTTTAAGAACCTAACTAATTAAAACGGGAGCATCTTGGTAAACATGGATTTTTATTTTGATGCAATCGCCAATCTACCAGTGTTCATATTTCGTGAACCAGTCTATGTTACGATACACGCATTCACATTTTCAGCTCCATAGTATTAAGTTGAGTTATAACCTGGTTGGCAGTTGTTTTTACGGCTTCAAACCTGAAATCTTATGAGTTAACTTGCGATTGTGGGGTATTAGGCGGGAATTTCACTTTTTGTTACCGGAGAGTTTTAAAGTTTGCTCCTAATTACTCTTTTTCAGGCATGGGTAAAAGTTTCCTGGAGGAAGCCATCAACACTGAAGCAATGGCTTTGGTGAAAGACCTCAAGAAGTACGGCGGTGAAGCCATCAACTACCCCGACAGCTTCAGGACTGTGGCGCTCAACATCATCTGGCAGATGGTGGCCAGTAAGTGTTAGATATTGTTTCATGTGTGGTCTTTAAGGTGACATAATTATTTCGTAAATGAAAATTCCTGTAAAATTTTTGCGAGCGAAGATTTAATTTCAAAAATTTAAGGCATATTTCGCTTCTTTTGTTGCTCAAACAATAACTTTACTTTAGTTGGTACATCTCAAGTTTTCATCCGATGATAAATGAAACACGAAATTTCATACTGCGATCATTGTTACCCCATAAACGCTTAAAATATTTTTATGATATTTCAATGCATGGAAGCCTTCACGAAAATGGTTAATTCATTTCTCTCATAATTAGGTTCTGCCAAATAATCGGTCTGGATTGCAATCCATTATAGCCAAAGCCATCCTAGGCCGCACACATAAACTCCAATCCCATTTTATTTCAGGCACTCGTTACGATCTGCGCTCAAGCGATGTCGAGACCATTTACCGGCTGACCAAAGCATTTCAAGACGACTTCTCAGCGATAGCTTTTTTGCCTTTATTCATTCCTGCTCTGAATCGATTGCCAGAGCCAATCAGAAATTTGATTTTCGGGGAGGACAAATTCGCAAAGCTATTAGAAGAAATGGAAAAAGTCATTAACGTGAGTTGATCTTGTCATCCAAAAAGCGTGATCAGGTAATTCGAACAATTAATATTGCATCATTAACGTTCTCATTTCATCCTACTTTGTTCTGTTCCGTCCGTGGGAGAGGGGAATGAGGTAAACAATAATGTAAAACAAAAATATTATCTAACTAGAGAACCAAAATAGGGCCCTCAGAAAGTTAATCGTGAATGGATCTGAGCAAAAATATATAAGCTTGAATTAAAAAACAGTGCCTCTTCCCCCATTTGCAGCCGTTTATTTGTCCAATGTGACGAATGAAAAGAATTAATGATATCCCTAACTCCACTATCAGGATGTCGTAGACAAGCACCTGGAGGACTATGACCCCGACAACCCCCGGGACCTCATAGACGAGTACATCAAAGACATGAAGGAGAGCGAAGGCGACGACAACTCCCTCTTCAGGAGAGGAGGTGAGTAAGGTAACAAAGACCTTAATTGCAATAGCTTTTTTGTGTGTACAGCTGACACTTCTCAAATTTGTGTTTTTCTCGACTCGGCCGTAAAAATCGCTGTTTGGTGGATGAGACTCCTTCACTGACATTCCTGGTTCGAGACCTGTGAGGAATGTCAGATTCCTTTCGGGGTCTGTGCTGTAGGCTGGACAGAAAAAACAATTTTTTCAAAAATTCGCTTGTGCCTATGATTTTCTTATGTGGATACCTACCAAATGAATCCCCATCAAAGGATGTCATAAACAAACAATTTCTGGAGTTGCCTCAAAGCCCTTGAAAAATGCAAAGAACGAGAATTTTATTGCAACTATCAATATAATAATAAATTTTCAAAAGTTAACCTGGATTATCGTGGTGACAATGCTGAATAAACATTTATTAATTAATTATGAATCAGTAAACAAAATATGGCACTGGTGACAATAGGTTTTCTAGCCTCATACGCAAGTTAAATGAAGCTCGAATCCCTGCCCCACTCCTACCCTTACACACACATAGCATAAGCATAACAACCAAACTGATAAGAGTTTTTTTTTGTTTATTGAACCTTGAAACATTAGCGAGAGAATGTGGCCGATATGCCGAGGTCTATCTATTGTTTGGGAGAGAACAAGGATAGAACAGTTCTAGCCAATAATAGTCCAGCAATTAATTACACAAATACTGACGTCATTAGCTCAGAAGTTGAACTCTATTTTGTGCACATAAAAAACGATAACCAGTTTTGAGTAAGTGAGGTCTTTAGGAGGTCACTTGAATAAGGTTAATAAGGTCCCTTGAATAGTGGGGTCACTTGAATAAATGAAGATAGTGCAAGATACCCACTCCCAATCGAAATTTTGATTCCTGTCAGCCGCTGGCTCAAGGACGCCCCAAGCTCGCCTAGCGCATGAATTAGCGGCTCTATGACTGCTTTAGCTAGTTTAGGTTGTACGAGGGAAATAAGTGCCTGATTAAGATCCGGTCTATTCCTCGACAACCGTGGGGCGAGTGCGGGGTGCGCGTATTTAGATCTGATACGTCCGGGACAGACACGGCCGAATCTGAAAAGTGCGTTAAAAAATGCCCCCTCCCTTCCCCCCTTTATGGGAGGAAGGGAAGGAACATTTGAATCGCTGTACGATTTATATATATGAACAGACTAGACGTGCAACACGGCAGCACAATGAAGCAAATGGCAAGTAAACACGAGTTTGAAACGGGAATAATATCAGTTAATACAACTTTCAACTACAACTTTCCACATTACCCACAACATTCTCTAATATTTACCAGAAAGTAAGATCCTCTCACATTTCCCGAGCAAAACAATTTTCAATAATCACTAGCACTCACCACTCTCACACAATGCCCAAAAACACAACATTCTTCAATATGCAATGGCACTCAACGATCAGCATTCTCCTATATTCAACACCGCTCACTATTATTCCATTCTACCCATTTAATCGTACCAAACACTCCTACCTATTGCGGTTGTAGCAGTGCCAAACATTTTCCACGTACGGCTGAGCGAAACATTCTCACATCAACCAGTATTGAATCTTCTCTCATATTCGCCAGGACAAAATATTCACATATACTGTAAAGCATTCTCCCGCTACTCAATTGAATCAGTCCTCAAAATTCTGCCAAAATATTTGTAAACGACAGCCTGTAGTAGTTACAGAGCTTGATTCTAACCATTCAAACATAGCGCAGATTCAATATAGTAGCTAATTCCTGTTTCCAGGTATGAAGTACCTAAAATATAGTAACATTATTCGCGGTAATGAAATTCTTTCCAAGCCCGCGTACCTAAAATTCTCGAAATACACGCGCGCAAAACATCCTCTCACATTAACCAGTATCGAACATTCTCTCATTAGTCTCATATTCACCAGTACCAGTTATCTGACATTCATCACTAACAAACCTTCTCCATTCAGCAAGTCCATAAAAATTCTTCCAATTCAGCATTCAGTGAAACCATTCTCCCACTTACAATAAGAACCAAACATTCCATCACTTATACACCAGTAATAAGCATTTTCTTAAATTAATCTAATCATTCACACCTGATTCATCTCTAAGGCGAGAGTGGTAACCGAAAGTCGACCGACAGCTGCTTCTGAATTTTGACTGGGCTGCAATCATGAAGGAGCTGCGGCTAATCTCTGATTTATTCGAGAAGGATCCCTTTCCGTGGCGAGTCCGAGGCCGTTCAACTCCTTGCCGATGCAGCTGAGAGTAGAGCCGGAGTTCACCTTTAAAGACCTTCAACAAGCGACTCTGCTTCGACGCCATTACAGGGGTCTATAAGCAAACAGCATCGTGCATCAGCTGACCCAACTGAGGGCAGATGCGCGGTTCCCCTTTTCTATGGCGGCAAGGACGGCCTGCCTAACGGACAGAATATTATAGCAATATAGCAGCGCCCCAGCACGGCGTGAGACTTCCGTACCAATTAGTTAGGCGTATTAATATTCCAAAAATGGTAGGCATTAGTTAGGCGTATCAATGATACAAAAAATAGTGTAGATTGAAAGACCCAATATCTCGAGGAGTTCTTCTCAGTTTAAGAATAAAGGCTAAAACCAAAAAAGTTACATAAAACATTTTACTGTATAGAAGTCCTAGATAAATAAAACAGAACGTTTCGGGCTATGCCCATCATCAGCTAGAAGAATATATCTGGAAATACATGGAAATCAATTTTAGTACAGAAATTTAGAAAATGATAAGGAAAGAAAGGAAAAAAAAACTATTGACCTAGAATCGAAAGAGGAAAAGAGCTGGATTGGTTATTCAATTTAGGTTTAAGTTTATGGATGTAAAGAGATTCTAAAATTCGTAAATCGGTTTGGCTGCTAGCGTTACAAAGAATTTTAAATTGATCGATGGACACGGGAGGAGCAAGTGAGTAGTTGCCGAACATGCTGGAAGAAGTTTCCGCACTGGGCGTCCACTTGCTCAGCCGCCTCATTCATCAGTCAGACTTCATACAGAACAGTGCTCACTTGCTCCTCCCGTGTCCATCGATCAATTTAAAATTCTTAAAAAACGCTAGCTAAAACGCTAAAAAGTAACGCTAGCAGCCAAACCGATTTACGAATTTTAGAATCTCTTTACATCCATAAACTTAAACCTAAATTGAATAACCAATCCAGCTCTTTTCCTCTTTCGATTCTAGGTCAATAGTTTTTTTTCCCTTCTTTCCTTATCATTTTCTAAATTTATGTACTAAAATTGATTTCCATGTATTTCCAGATATATTCTACTAGCTGATGATGGGCATAGCCCGAAACGTTCTGTTTTATTTATCTAGGACTTCTATACAGTAAAATGTTTTATGCAACTTTTTTGGTTTTAACCTTTATTCTTAAATTGAAAGACCCATATATGCAATTGATCGATAGCATTCCTGTGCTTTGTCTAATTTTAGCGCTGAACCAAATCGTCAACGACCTCTTCTTCGCGGGATCGGACACGGTGAACAACATGATGAAGTGGATGGCCTACCTGCTCGCCCGGTATCCAGAGTACGCAACGAGGATGCAGCAGCAAATAGACGCCGTCGTGCCCAGGGACCGCATGGTGTCGCTCGACGACAAACAGAGGTAATAAATTTGGTAGCTGTGAGTTTAATGTGCTTATTCATGGTTGCGAATTGGAGTGGTGTTGGTTAATACGAGTATAGTAGTATGATATCTTCAGTTGAATAATAGCTAGCCTGTTTACGCCTGTCGCCGATCCTCGTAATTTTTATTTCTTGTTCTCAGGTCCAAAAACTGGTCTGTTGACCAGATATTTTCAACTGACGGTGGTTTAAAATCTTTGCTGGACTTTCAGTTGTTCCGTAGGGTACTAGGAATTCCAAGGCTAAAGATATGCTTCTGCATAGCATTGTCTGGTCTGTTCTTGAACGTGTTCACACTCGGAGCGTCAATACATAAATTTGAATTTGTTCTCCTAATTCGCAAAAACTCACCCGCATGCAGTTATTCGTCGATTAACTCAACTATTCACTTCCAAAGCTTAATTTAATGAAAGAGATTATAATCAATCTGGTGATTCTACAATTTTTACTTTTTTTGATCATTCAATCTTCAATTATCCGGATTGGGACTTAATCGCCTATGCGCAGTTTCGATAAAATAAATTTCATGTGTCTATGACCTTAAACTGTTTACCTGGCACAGAATTTGCTTATGTGATTAATTCTCCACTTCATACGGTTTCGATGCAAGTTAATTAATAGTACCTGATTTTTCTCACCTAGCTTGCCCTTGGTTGAGGCATTCACTGTTGAAGCCTTGCGGTACTCATCCATGGTGATCTTCAACGCTGAGAGGACGGCTACCCGCGATACAAACTTCAAGGGCTATCTCGTTCCCAAGGTAAAAGTGTTCCCAAGCCGCAATACAGCTGAATAATGTTCATAGTTCACAGCATTTCGTTCAATATCCGTGCAGTGAACAGGAGAAAAATTGGCTGAAGAAGTTGAATGGTACTCGTCGAGTATATGTGGCCTCCCCAAACGTTATTCAGGGATTTTGCAGAGAGTTCCTGCAGTGGCGTCGTAAAGCCTATTTTGAGAGAGCTTCAGCCTCCAGAAAATGTTCTCAAACCCTCCTTTATAATTATATTTTCATTTATTGAAGTAATATTAATATCTTTTTAATGCTGACAAATTTAATATAATTCAACTTAAATATAGGTTAAAATAAATAATCATAGAACCAGTCATTATTAACTTTGAGAGCAGTTGAACGCTATGATTGAGTTGCAAGAAGCAAAGTGTTTTATTTCGATCTTGAACAGTCCAGCTAACTTGCTACTCTGAACTTTCATCAGTGAACGCTAATTTTGGTAAAACTTAGTGAGAATGTGAGAGTAAATGGATGCTTAAATATCAAGTGATCTCATTTAATTTTGAAAATTTTGGAATTGAGGTGACTGCAGCTGGAAAAGTTCCGTGCCCTGAAGAATCTTTTTGATGAACAAAACTTCGACCAACTTCATTTATATTTTATTACAGGGAACTACAGTGCAAGTCTGTAACTACTCAGTCCACCACGACCCGCGGTACTGGGACGACCCCCACAAGTTCTACCCTGAACGATTCCTGGATGAGAGTGAAACTAAGTACACGGCCCCTAAGAAGGGCTTCTTTGCCTTCGGTTCAGGTGATACTCGCAGAAGAGGCTTTTACTGCAAGACAATTTCATAATTCAGGTTCACGTTGGATTCTATAAAATCAGATAACTAGGCAAACTGAAGATTCTAATCTGCTTAATGCCGCGGTTAAAGAAGTTTACGAATCTGAAAAATTTGGCTTAATATCCAATAGCAATTACAAGGAAAACGGATAACAGAGCGCCAGTCATTTACCGAAAAATATTTTTCGGTAACTTTAGGCGTAATTTTACTTCTTATTTCAGTTTTTAAATACTGTGAACATATTATCAAGAAAAAATTATCAACCGACAGGTCGTCGTCAGTGCGTGGGGGAGCTGCTGGCCCGCATGGAGTTGTTCCTCTTCACCGCCGCCCTCATCCAGCACTTCGACGTGCGCCCCCCGCACGCCGTCGACATCACCAAGACAGCCATAGTCAATTTTGCGGGAGCTCGTTTGCCTGCAGATGACAAGCTCATCTACCAGCCTAGAAACTGATACATTGACTTTCGTCTGCATTGAGAAGTTGATGTCCGAACTATTTGATACAACATTTGAGTGTTCCTGAAGTACGGTGTTGTCTGTCGAGTCGTTAACACCATTCAAAACCTATAGTCTCGGATACATTTTCAGTTATCGTACTTCCGCTTACGTTTACCAGTAGCCTCAACGGTACATTTGCTTTCGTCTAGTATACGTTCATAATTTCAGGCTTCTCTCCACAAGTTGAATCTACCTTGATTACCTGATTTATTAGGTTTTAAGTTCAAGATTGTGCTGGATTCACGATGCCAATTACTTAGCTTCTGTTGGTAGACCCATCAAGCGGCACCAAACTAACCAAACACTGTGGAAACACACAAAAAATTATCTTAATCCAATTATAATTATTTTGTTTTATCATTAAAATTATGCTGAGTGAGTTCTATTAATCAAGCTTTGGTATTCAAGTTATTATACTCAAATAATAGTGATTAAGCAATAATAATGATGCAGGTACGTCGTGCAGTAAGAGAATAACCACAAGTGACCAACGATTATGTTGCCTGGAACCACATAACCAGAATACACGGGACCATCACAACCGCAATACCCCTCTCAAAAATACACACATACAACAAATATCAACTAACCAACTAAAACAACTCAAATATCATAAACAACTATAAAACATATACCAAATTCCTCAATCACTTTAGCGCAATCTTCTCTCGACAAACACATCATCACCAATTCACTCACTTCAAACAACCCCACCACACACTCTCTATCACTCAGATAATACAATATAAACTGTATATCATATCTCTTTTCAAAATAATCAATCTAAAAAGCCATCACTAAAATCGCAACACTCATTTCTTTATCACTCATCAGTCACGCCAATAT